>NW_024884586.1:29967382-30123757 GCF_019232065.1 Centrocercus urophasianus | reverse complement strand
AAAAAAAAAAAAAAAAAAAAAAAAAAAAAAACTAACAAAACAAAAGAGGCTAAAAAATGAAATACAGCTGTTTGCATGCAAATACGAAACAGAAGGCCTAAAATCCTTCCTACTGATTGGCTGGATTACTTGAAATAGGTTTCATAATAATCAGCAGTTACTTTTTCCTATTAAAATATACACTGATGAAGTATTGAAAACAGCTTTTCCAATCCATTTCTATAAGGAACTGGGAACATAAAGTACATATATAACTTTTACTGCCTATATATTAAGGGACCTATCAAAACAAAACAGTATATATTCAAAATTTATTTTATATATACATATTAAAAATGCATACATACTTTTTCAATACCAAGGAATACAAAATTCTTTTACAAAGTAACATTTTTGGTTATTGGTGACACAGTGAGTGAGCAAATGGGGCATTACAGGTGTTAAGATCCTACTTTATTGAGAAAGGAAATATTGGCCAGGATTCTGGAAGCATACACAACCTTTAAGGAAAAATTACATCAGATCAATTTTTAGTTGGTCAGTAACCAAAGACAGGCAGATTTCCAGCTGCTTTGTATATTGTGTCAGAGCAGGCTGAAGTCTGTTCACCCGTTCCACATGCTCAGTATGTGGTTTTCTGGTGTTGTGGGTTTTTTTGTTTTTTTGTTTTTTTTTAAGCAATAATTCACCCATGCTTAATTGTAATGTTTAGATTTCTTTTCTTAATTTCAACTAATACCACCGTAGTATCAGAGCAGGCAGAGAAATGAAATTAAAAAAAAAAAAAAGACAAGTTCTGCCTGCTACCAGCAAGGTGTGATGATATGCCAGGGAAATAAGCCATGTCTGCCCACTGCCTAACCAGTGAGAGGGGATATGTAGTATGTAGTATATATAGTGTGTGCCAAATGTTCAGCCTGTCACATAGCTAATTTGGTGTTCCATGCCAAGGTCCCTTAACTGTGGCTCCAAGCAAAGAAGCACTGATCTTCTGCAGTTATCAATTCTGGGATGTCCTCCAGTGGAAAACTGCTGGTATGAACAGATTTGTAGATCTATTGAAATATTTGTTGGGTTTTTTTTTTTGTTTGTCTGTTTTTTGTTTTTAAAGCACTTCAGCTCTGATTTCAAAAGCTAAAATCAAGCTACTGAAGTAAAATAAATATATACAATTAAAAAATCTAAATTACACTTCTGTTTTGAGCGGAAGTCTCTTCTTTTTCCTATTTGCATAAGAACTGAAAGACTGAAATGATATTTCCAAGGAAGAACTAATTACTTAGATTTCTTTTTAAACTTCAAATAATTGATGGTGTTGAGAAGCACAACTCTTACGCTTAAGCCAGTATGGCAGGAGCTGATAGAGCTGTTCAGATGAATCACTGGCTGATTTGCCAACTCTGGAGTATCACTCTCTACTTAAGGATTTGCAGAACCATCATCAATACAGTGTAATAATTTATCACTTTCTGGAAGTATTTACAATTAAAATGCTGAGGCCACCTTTTTAGTGATATTTCTGTTGTGCAGTGGGTTTTTATGATGAACAACAGATAATAGGATAAAACAAGCACTGTTAAGATAGGTCTGTTTGTATTCTAGTAATTGTTCTCAAAGCACATGAACAAATAATGTGTCTCTTTTCATACAGAACAGTAGTAAATAGGATGGCACGTGGCTGCTAGGCATGTATTATTATTACAAGTAAATATCACATGCATATTCCTCTTTCTTTGTGCTTGTATGTGCGTGATTCATGTAAATAAAATTTGCACAATTTAAAAACTTTAAACAAAATGGAAAGCCAAAGTTGTCTTAATTTTAGCAATGTATATATTCTGTCTAGTTTCAGTTGTCTAAGTTGTCTAAGATTCCTCTGTTAATAAAGAGTACAGTGAGACATCTTGTCCAAAGCTTCCCTAAGAGTTGTCTTTAAAGTTGGGACAAGTGTACTCCTGGGGCTCTTATCTCTCACTGTTGAGTGGGAAGTCATTTCCATAGATTAAATGCCTGACTTGGTGGTAGATCATACTTTCTGTGGTAAAGGCTTCTATAGTGCAGGCAGAAGAGGACAGTGATCTTGGCCTGTAAGTGACACCCGCCCACCCCCTCATGAGCTGTCTTTCTCCTTCGTTTAAACTTAAGCATGTGATCAAATCCATGTAAGACTGGAAGCCAAAGCAGTAAGTCAGGAAAGTAAGTTGATTTCTGTTTACTTCAGAGTAATTTTAGAGTTCTTAACTGCATGCTTGTTAAACATTTCAAGTATTGTATAGAAGCATTGAGGAAGCAAATACAAATGTGATACATTCTGTCACCTCATGAGCATCTTAGAACTGACTGACAAAATGGGGAGAGAGGGAACCTCCACTTTAATTTTCACTTTACCCATGAAGGCTCAACATGAAGCAAGTTCTATTATGGCTTTATGGTTTCACAGAATCATAGAATCCTTTAGAATTGGAAGGAACCTTTAAAGGTCATCTGGTCCAACTCCCTTGCAATGAACTGGGACATGGACAGCTAGATCAGGTTCCCTGGGCCCTGATTCAGCCTTGCCTTGAAAGTCTCCAGGAACAGAGCATCAACCACATTTCTAGGCTGCCTCTTCCATTACCTCACCACCCTCACTGTGGAAGACTTTTTTCTTATATCCAACTGAAATCTATGCTCTTTAAGCGTGAAGTCTTTTCCTCTTTCTCTATTACTGCAGAGAATCTGTCCCCTTCTTTCCTGTAGCTCCCTTTTAGATATTAAAAGGTTGTTATTGGGTCACCTTGAAGGCTTCTATTCTCCAATCTGAACATCCCCAGCTCTTTTATCTTGTCTTTGTAGGAGAGTTGTTCCATCCCTTTGATCATTTTTGTGGCCCTCCTCTGAGTGCATTCTAACAGGTCCATGCCTCTCCTGTATTGAGCACTCCACATTTGGATGCAGTACTCCAGATGAAGCCTCACCAGTGCAGAGGGACGGGATCACCTCCCTCAACCCACTGGCTATGTTTCTTTCAATGCAGCCCAGAGTACAGTTGCCTTTCTGGGCTGTGAGGGTGCATTGCTGATTTATGTCCAGCTTTCCATTCACCAGTACCCCCAGCACTTTTTTGGCAGAGCTGTGCTCAGTGTTTTGTCTCTCAGCTTGTATTTGTGGTGAGGGTTGCCTCTATCCAAGTGCAAGATCTTGCATTTAGATTTGTTGAACCTCAAATTTAACCTTCTGTCTATAGTTTAGCCTGTAAATTGCAGTAGTATGTATTCCTAGGGCTTAGAGTGGGTATAAAGGCAGTTAGTATGGTTCAGCTGAACCATGTTAACTAGCAAAATTGAGATAACTGGGCTGTATGTCTGGGACCTTATAATTCCCATAGAGAAGTCGCATAGCATCTCTGTTTCTGCCTAGCTTTGTAGCCAAAAGAAATAGAGGTTGAGGTAGACTAGAAATTATAATCTTGGCAGTGTGCAGAAATTCACCTATTTAAGTACAAACATACTATGTAACAGTTGCTCCCAACATGATTTGAGGCAGATGCCCTCAGTCTGTCCCTCTTAAAACTCAATTTATAGTTCTTCTCACTATTTCCAGCTGTAGGAGAAGTAAGAAATGATCTTAAGGGTTCAGTATTCCCATTTTCCTTGGAAATATAGGTGAAAATCTCATTTACATCTAGGAAGCAGTATATTTAGCCTATTTTCACATGTATTAGCTGCAGCTTGTTGTACAGTATGTTACTTTACTTTTAATATTACATTCTAACTTGTAATGCTCTGAATTCAAATATGCCTGTCTCTATAATCCTGCTGGGAGGGTGATGAGTTGACTGCATCTCAGATAACTTGGCTCAGTAGGGAACATTCCTTCCTTACCCTCCAAAAGCATACAGCTGATTAGCCTCAACACATTCTTGTAACTTGGATCAAAGTCCACAGAATTGGGCAGAATGAGTGGGGTGTCTGAAATGATGTAAAGCTTGAATGGTACAGGAAAATATTTGAGTTTTTCAGCGAGTGTCTAGAAGCATGCCAGTTGTGGCCAGTTGCCTTGTTTGTTTTTTTTGTTTGTTTGTTTGTTTGTTTTGTAACATGGTAAACACAGAGACAAAATGGGTAGAAATTGATTGGTCTTGTTGGAAGAGGGAATGAGAGTATTTGTGCTAGTAAGCTGCAAATACTGGTGAGATTATGTATTTCAATTTGGGGCTCTGTATGTCTTTGCATAATTTTACTAGGATTCAGAAATTCCAGTGTGACTGCAAGGTCTCTATTTAACTAGCAACAGGGGTAGACATTCTGAATACCTTCAGCTCTCATTAAAATTAATTGGAATTGAGAGCTCTTAACATCTGGCGTCATTGGGTTCATCCTTACCACCTTTGTGGATGATCATTTTAAATAACATTTTTTACAAATATAATGAAGTATACAAAAATACACAACATTGAGGATATATTGTACTTAGTGACTGAAAATAGAATTAATCATTAGGCTTCTTTATATCAACAGTTACTTCATACAGAAGTTTACTTTTTCAGTTTTCCCTTTTTCATATGCTTTGGCAATTATTGTTTTAACAGACAAATATTCATGCTGAGCCTAAATCTAAAGAAAATATGACTTTATGCTGAACCCCAGTAATGACTCCTCCTGTGAGAGGAGAAGGTGTTATAAGACAGAGTCATGCAGAAGTTGGAAAGTGTGATGTTGGCTGTGTGTCTCTTAACTATGTGAGTGAGCTGGCAATTGAGGTAAGATGCTAGCTGAGAAATAACTGGACAAAAAAGAACACTCAGCCAAGCTTTATGAAAAGCCACCAGAGAAAATGTTCTGTGGCAGGTTCTTTGAAAGTGAATTTTTAGATCTTTGGAACAAGTTTATTCTGGCTAAGCTGGAAGTTCTCTTTAATTATTTGACTGCTAGAGGTTGAGCTACAGTTTGTAATTGCCCTAGGAGTAGACAATGAATAAAGTAGCCATGTACTGTTTAAGCTTTTTTTTTTTTTAATGTTGCTGTTACTACAAAATACCACTTACCTTTTTCTTCTAGCAGATCCTGTGGATGGGCATTACAGCTAGAACTGGACATTGGCAGCTTTGCATAGCTATAACATCATTAAGACTGAGAAAAAAATAATCTCAGCATCCATGTAGCAGACTAATGCTCAGAATACCTACCAGATGCCTTCAATTTGAGGATCACAATACTTAAAGAACAGGTGTTTGTGTATTGCAAGAGGGTGGAATGTGAGAATTAAGCAGCTAGGCAGACAGTGGGGAGAAGTGGGCATATCTGGAGGGGAAGCCAATACTGAACAAGTATTTTTTTTACTAAATTTCTGATACTACTTTCCGATGAGTTGCTTGTTCTAGAGTGTGCAGTGAGTTCTTCATGTAGGAAGTTCCTGGGAAGCAGGTCCATATTAATAAGGCAGATAGCCTTTGGCTATCTATTTTATCTCCTTGTTTTGGCTGTGGTGCTCAATGCAGAGTGGATTATAACTGTTTTTAAGAATGAATTCTTGCTTGTGGAAAGCCACTTACTGGCAGCAGCATCTGCCTTCATGGTAGATTCTGAAGGCAGTTTTCCCGATGGCTCCTAACTTCCTCTGGGGTCTGTAACTTGATTATACTGCTATGGGGCTGGCTAGACAATTCTTCCTCTGGGAGCAGTTTAACCTTTAATTTAGAGGAATTTGTGCTGTTACATATCTGTGTATGAAGGTAATATATTGTGGTTTGTGCTTTGGATGTGCACTGTCTATTTCCACATATACTTTAAATTGAATCTGTGTTATGTGAAATCAACATTGCCTTCAAAGACCACCTACCACCAAGTTCCTTACGTCATGTTTTTCTTGAGAAAACAGTGTGGTAAATTTTAGAGATCATGCTTTCCAGCCTTCACTATTCTTCAATTTCCTAATCAGACAGCAGTAATACTTGAAGTACTGTTCTTTTTAATATAAAAATGTTCATGTTTTACATATGTTTTTTCCATTTTTTTTTTTCACATGTGCAGTTGGGATTTTTGTAATGTTCTCAATCCCCTCTGGCCCTATTGACTTTACAATGATTTAAAGATTTTAAGGATTTTAATTCTCATAGTCCTTTCCCTCTCCACTCTTAACATTTCTACCTTTAGATTTTATTGGTCTCAGGAAAAGTTACAAATCAGTAGCTATTTTTAATCTTTTTGTTTTATTTCTATTACTTCTATTCTCTGCAGTATGAAGAAAAATGTTAGGATAAATACTTTTTAAATATTTTTTGTTCCTTCAGCTATTGGTATTAACTATCCAAATTCTGTAAGTGTTAATGTGTCATGAAAACAGAATTCCTAATTATCTATTTCACTAATTACTTAGCAATGATGTAATAATAATAGAATTTGGAGCACTAATGTGCCTTTTATTGTATTTTCTTTCTGGCTTTGTATGGATTATATTCCCCTAAACCTTTTAACAAACTTAATCCAAAGAATTTTCAGACCTTTCGTATTTTCCAAAGCTTTATATTTGGAAAGAGAGTCAGAAATGTTACATATACAAGTAATCTTTATATTTGAATTCATAGAATTGTGATGTAAAGGAAATCTTGAGATGTTTTACTTTCCATAATATACATGTTCATAAGAAATTTTCGGATGAATTACCTTATTTAGTGTACATATTCATTTGGAGCTTTTGTCTTGTAGACTCATTGTGTTGTTAATATTATTATTGGTACTAAAATTATTGTTAGACTCATATAGGTCCTAAGGAACCTCTGGAAGTCATCTGGTTCTGGGACAGAGTTAAATGGGATTGCTCTGCCCATGTCTAGGCAAGTTGTCAAATCTTTGAGAGTGGAGATTCCAGAATCCATTCAGGTACCTTGTTCCAATGCTTGACAACACCAACTGTAAAAAATAAAAATAAAAAAAAAATAATTTTGAAAAATTGTAGAATTGCTGTAGCTGTATATTGCACTCAGATCAAGATCTGAGACTCTAGGGTTAGCATTGCACTTTAAAAATGTAGGATGAGTTTTACATTGTTTGACAGAAATAAAAACAACTATGTAAATAATTTTAGTACCGGAATGCTAGGTTCATTTCTCCTCTGCAAGGAGCATGCACCTTCCCAACAGTTAAATGTTTGAATTCAGTGAATTCACAAGGAAGAAATTGCAATCACCAAGGTTGGAAAAGATCTCAAAGATCATCTCAAAGTCAATTGTCCATCTATCACCAGTATTTCCTTCTAAACCATGTACCTGAGTGGATCATCTAGAAGTTGCTTGAATACCTCCAAGGTCTGTGACTCCACCACCTCCCTGGGCAGCCCATTCCTGCCCACTCATTAGGAGAAGTATTTCCTAATGTACAACCTAAGGTCTCCTTGTGTCATTTTTTTATATATTAGCTGTTTGCAGAACTTGATATTGCTTGGTAGATATGTGACAAAAGCACCACTGTTAAGTTATAGAATTTTTTTACTGATGACAGATGGACCAGATTTATTTAAAGTTGAGATGTATCTGATATAACATATGGTCCTACTTATTTACAAAGTGGACTACACTACAGCAGTGATGAAAAGGAATATTTAGTAAACTCAAGTATTTATGTCATTGTTTATGTCACCTAGAAGAAATAATAGGTCTGACTGTGCTCTGTGTTATCTAGACTGATGAAAATAAAATGTACTGTCATTGACAAGCCCTACTAAAGCTACTGATTGAAAATGTCCTCTTGTAATTTTAAAGACAGCATGGATTGCACATTTGATACAGTTTATATCGGTTTTTCACTGAGTTTTTTCTTATTGTAATGATATAGTCTTTTAAAGTTGAATGAAAATCTCTGTGCAGTTAGACTGTTTCCTTGTGCTCATTCTTAAGGGCATATCAATCATTGCACTGGGATATCAGGAATTCTGAGTCTTTCAATGTTTTCTTAAATTTGAAATTGCTCTTTATAGCTGCAGCTATTATAATAAATCTTTTCAGTCAATACCATGATAGTTTTAAAATTCACTAGGGAAATGGCTGGATTTTCTACAGGTAGAAAAGTATCCACCAGCATACACTGGGAGATGTATTCCATGGTCTCACTGTCATACTCAGCTGGTTGGGTCTCTCTTCTCTATCTTCTCCTCTATCTTATCCTAGCAGCTATTTGAAGCTGCTCAGGAGTTTGGAAGGTTAGACTAACTTCTAGGGAGCTGGATTAGCAAGCAGGTGATACAATCATGGATATGACATACCTCTCCAATTTTTCACTTGGATATTACCTATGTGTATTCAGAACATGTGTGCCACATACATATATCTTCCAGAAAGTCCAGACAGCTGTATTTTGTATATGTAACATCACAGTCAGGTGGCAGGAAAAATAGTGCATTTCATGCATTTATAAAAAACAGTGTAAGTATCCATTTACATTCTAACTATGACAACATAGTTCTGAAATTTCTACTTTTTTTCCCTGTAAAATTATCCTTCATACAAAGAATGAACGTTTTAGCTCTGAAAACGAGGGGGGGAAAAAGGGCACATATTCATAACAGTATGACAAGAAGGTATTACAGTCTGCAAGGACAGGAATGTAATGAATGTCATTTACTTTCACCTCAATGTCCTG
This sequence comes from Centrocercus urophasianus, assembly GCF_019232065.1. Classification (NCBI taxonomy): domain Eukaryota; kingdom Metazoa; phylum Chordata; class Aves; order Galliformes; family Phasianidae; genus Centrocercus; species Centrocercus urophasianus. Next base: position 30,115,142 of record NW_024884586.1, on the reverse strand, counting down.
GGTCTAGAAATTAGAGATAGCAGTGGCAGCCCGCACTAGCACATAGGAAACTAAGTTTTCAGACTGCCTGCGTAGGTATGCAAATAGACCATATGATGTCAAAGAGGATCTCTGTCTCCCTAGTGCATTGCAGGGAGCCTTTAGTGAGGAGTCAAAGCTGTTAACATGCTATTTCTGCAACACAGAGCAGAAGCTTTCTGTAGCTGTGTTACTGTTCTATCTCACACAAAGAGGCTGCTGTACAAAAATGAATGTGAGGAGAGCAACATGAGTATACAGTTTTATAGGCCGTACAAGTGTTGGAAGGACTGTTCTAAAAGGCTCAGATAGAAATCTAGAGTCCTTTGCACCTGGAAAATTATTTCTGGGTTCAAATGGAGTTCTAAATGTCCACGATCCCAATTACATGATTCAAGTGCCCTTTAAGAGAGGAATCTAGACTCATCACTGTTGATCTTTAACTCTTTTGCGTTCTTGTGGGATACAAGTGGGATAGTGTGTAGACCTCTGTGTTCAGTGAAGATTTATTCAGTACCATTCTGAAAAACATGCTGCTACTGTTCAGTGTGTTATGAGCCTAGGAAGTATGGGATCCAAAGTTATAGTCAGTTTTGCAAAGATAATTAGCATCAGTTAAATTAATTCCAGCCACAAACTATTGCATGTAAATTATGTAGAATACTTCAATAAAATTTTATGCCTGCTTCAAGAATAATGAAACATTCTTAAACAAACTATCTTGCATTCAAAGTCTTCCTAATTTATTTTTTAATTATTGAAATAACAAAATGATAGCTGTCTATATCTGTATAGAGAAGAATTGGGTATCTAGCTAGCACTGGCATAGAAAACATAAACGTAATGTAATTTGCGTTGTACAAATTGCTTTAGTCAATGTACCTTTAGTAAAGTCAAGTGCTTTACAACAACTATTTTTTTTCAGTGACAAACAATGAATTTACTGACATGGAATTCAGATTACTTGCAATGTTAATACTCTTGATTTCAGGAATCCTGCTAAATAGTAAGTCTAGATATTCACAAGGTATGTTTACTGGCTCATTGGTTGAAACAGTTTTTTTTTTTTAAAAAAAAAAAAAAAAAAAAAAAGTTACATCATATATGTGATGCATTTGGAAGGCCTAAAAGTTCCCATAGATGAGTTCAGTCTGGCAAACTTACTCATTCGAGACCCATTCATATGAAATAAGTTTGTTTGCAACCCTCTTTTTACCGTATGATGTAGCAGTAACTTGATTCTGAAACTGCTCTCTACCTACTGGAGAACTTGTGGGAGGCACAGAAGAGATTTTGTGACCTGCACAAATCTTTATAGGAAAAAATAATTGCATGCTGACTTAGAGGCAGTACAAAAGAACTGTAAAAATGTTTGATTGCTGCTTAAACCCAAACAGGGACATATAAAAACAATAATAAATATGTATGCAGCCCCCTAATATGCTTGGTTGCACAGTTTTTGACTGGAAAAGCATAAGTGAGTAATTAGATAATTGCTGCCTTGATTGAGCTTAATAGGAAACATTTCAATTAGGCTAAAACTACACAGAAAGGAAGTAGGCTTTTACAAAGGGAAACATTCCACGTCATGCAACTGTCAGCTTTTGCCCACAGTAAGAGATGGGATTAAGTGGATCTATGCAAAGGAAGCAAAAAGAAGGGAAGAAAAAGAAAAAATGATTGCAGCAATTAGACTTGTACTTAAACAGTGTCTTCTGATACAATTTCTTGACTATTCTGGTTCTGATAACATAGTTAATACAAACACCGTGGTTGCAACAAATTATGATGTTAAATCCATGGGAGGGGTAACATTTCTGCTTTTGAAAAAGATACAAAAGAGAGAAAACTGTTCATATTCTGCATTAACATTTTTCTTTTCAGATTATCCTAAACTGCCAGAAGTTTAGTGAAGCCTGATACTCTTTTTTAATTTTGAAGGTGTCCATGCACTATCCAGAATATGACAGCTTCTCTGCAAGGTTACTTGCTTGTTTTTGCTAGGAATTTGTTCCTTCTCAGTGGTGAAAGAGTAAATACCTAAGCCAAGTTTGTGAGAAAGCTGAGGCCCATTTTCTCCTGGGTGGTTTCAGAGACCCAGCTGTACCCACTGCCACGTGCTGCAGTCCACCTTAACAGATGTTGTCGATGTTAGTACCATTCTGGCTTCATACCAACAACCTGGATGGAAGTTTCTTCCATGATTGGCTGCTGTATTAAAAGTAAGCTGAACTCTGCTTCCTTCTGCACTTATCTCCCCTTCTCCTTCAACCCCCCCCCTCCCTGCCACACACACACACACAAGGCTGCACTGTTTCGTGGAATCATAGAATCATTGTATCATTAATGCTGGAAAAAGCCTCTAAGGTCATCTAGTCCAAAGGTCAGCCCGTCACTAACATGCCCACTAACCATGCCCCTCAGTGCCACATCTACACATTTCTTGGAACACTTCCAGGGACAGTGACTCCACCACCTCCCTGTCATCCAGGAGAATACTGTAGGAGACAGCATAAAAGACTACTGAAATCTAGGTAGATTACATTCTTTAATCCAGTAAGTGGGTCACTTGCTTTTGGAAAGTTGGTCAAGAAGGAAATGCCTTTCATGAACTCATGCTGGTTCGGCCCGATCCCTTGGTTGTCCCACACATGCTATGTGATCGCACTCAAGATGACCTACTCTATGTCCTTTTCTGATATCAAGGTCAAGCTGACAGACCTGTAGCTCCCCGGATCCTTCTTCCAATCCTTCTTACAGATTAACAACTTTCCAGTCATCTGGGACCTCCCCGCTTGACCAGAACTGCTGATAAATGATGGAAATTGCCTTGGCAAGTACTTCCAATAACTTCCTCAGTATCATGAGGTGAATCCAATCTAGCTCCATAGATTTATGATAGTCTAGATGGAATTGCAGATCACTGTTTCCTCCTGAATGGTGGGTGGTTTATTCTGTTCCCCAAAACACCCAAAAGCATATTCCAGCTCAGGAGGTTGAGAACCTTGAGGGTAACTGTTCTGACTGTCAAAGACAGAAGCAAAGAAGGTGTTGAGTGCTTCAGTCTTTTCTTCATCCTTGGTGGTAATGTTCCCCACTACATGCAGTAAAGGATGGGAATTTTCCTTGGCCTTACTTTTGTTGTTACTGTGTTTGTAAGAATATTTTTTTTTATCTTTTGCAGTGGTCCTTTGGGAGCAATACCTAATACTGGTAACAAATATTTGTTTCTTAAAGATGCCACAGGAGTCTATGACTGTGCAGTTCCCCATTGTGGTATTTTATAATATAGGTTTGAGCATTTCAATGACAAATGAAATAATTTCATCTGTCTTTGAGTTGTGTGTGAGGGGGGAAGGGGGGCTGTGTCTAATCAGTCAGTATTTTGCAGTTTAGTACTTAATTTAGGTCTGAAAAAAGTGTTTGTGTACTTTACTAGAAAAAAAGTTATGTACTCCTTTGGTAAGACATGCGTACATATCAAAATTGAAAAGTTTTGCTGCATATATTTAAAGAAAAAAACTTTCTAGTAAGTTTAAAATGCAATCTTGTGTTTGGACACCAGGAAAGGACCAAGAGGATTCTGAGCTTTATTAGGTGTGGACTGCTTATTTCAGAGTGAGATTCGCTTTATACACTGAAGATCAGAATGAAGCTACCATGTGTGTAAGCTCATCAATGATTGCAAGATGGCAACATTTTTCATTCATGTGCACCAAAGTTTAGCATATAGTATGTTGCAGAAAGATTAATAGAAGCAAACAATAACTTTGTGTTTTTATGTACTTTTTTTGCATGCAAAAGTTTAGCAAAAATAAAGTTCCTTTTTCATGCACTAAAAATTAGATAGAATTTGCATATTTTCACATGGTATAGCCACTAACTCTCTTGAGATCCTTGTGGAATTGTTGCTATTGCTGCTGAAGCCTGGTGTCAAGTTTGTTTAGCCTAGAAATAGTTGGCCTGAGGTAAAGAACCATTGGAGGCTTCCACATTTGCAGTTAGAATTTAGTAATTTATGTTTGCCTGATGTATGACAAATTGACTAATGACTGCCCTAAAGAGAAATGCCAGCCTGGCATTTCATATGCAGAAATTGTAAGGCAGTATCAGGTGTACTGTCAACTCTACAGGGCAGAAATAACTCTACAGCTTCATTCTTATATTTTATATTTTAGTTAGATTATAGTTCCTTGTATAGTCTATTCTTCCAGGAGCTGCTGTTAAATGGAGTTCTGCATTGTGACAGAAGCTTGACAGTCTGCCAGAAAAGCTGGAAATGAAGGCAACTTAAAATAAATACTGGTGATATTTCTCTTTCTCTCTGCCTTTCTCCTTCTCTTTTTCTCTTTCCCTTTCTTAAGGAAAGGCATATGTTCTTATCCTAACTTCTCCCAGTAGAGGGTCAATTACAACCAGTTGGCTACAAATCTAATCCAAGAAAAATACCGAGAACAGAAACTTCAGCAACAGGTACCAAGGGCCTCTAATACAGTCAGTCATTCTCAGTGCATGTGAAATGTGAACATAAAGCCTATGGGTAAGATATTTTTAGGCCCTAAGTTTCCCATGATGGTCCAAAATGAATCAATAAATTAAAGCAGACATTTTTGTATAGTTAGGTATTTTCCTGGATAACTCTTTAAATGTCCACAATAGTATGAGATCTTTAATGTGAATCGTGAGAATAGAACAATGTCTTATTTAGAAAAATACTCCTAGCTAAATGTTCACATATAGGCAATACATTTTGTAACTTGCCCAAGTAAGCATTAAATCATGAACTAAATAAAAAAATACAAGTATGTATGAATAATAATAGATATGCATAAGAATAATTTGCATTATCTACTTTGTTTATGTCAGTCCTCAATTCTCACGCTGTATTCTGGAGCCATTTTGCAGTAGTGGAGTTCATCTGTGGTGAAATAAATCTATCAGTAAAGTAAGCATTGTGATATTGAATGTCAGAGCTCTGCCATATTGGCATATGAGCTCTGGCCTCCAGACAGGTAAAACAGTGTTGAGACCAAGGCCAACTAGACTATTCAGCAGTATATTTGGACAAGAACACTAAAAGATTGGGCTAAGTTTCTACTCAAAGATATGTAGTTGTCAACTGTTTATGTGCTGGTAATTTATTCCATATGCAAGATAAAGGAGGAGAGGTGAATGTTACTGTTACCCCCCCCCCCCCACACACACCCCCACCCCTTTTTTTTTAATTATTATTAAACGGAAGCTTTTAATTAAGTTGGCATAATTTACAGAATGAGGAGAAAATAGAACTGCTGACTTTATGCCTGTCAATTTGATTTAGGCAGATAAAGTAGCAACGTAAGTTTGAAATGGTACTGTTTCATCCTGGTCTTTATTTGGTAGCCCTTTTATCTCAGCCTTTGCATGAGTTTCCTTTCTGTAGTTTGTCACCTGTATGCTCTCAGTATGTGGCTCACTGTTGTTCTTAGCCTCTTGGCTCCAGATGCATGTGACGGATGGCACACTGATCATCCTGTTGGTAAACAAGGAATAGAAACCAAAATTTAAACCTTTAAAAGATTCAGGGTTCCCCAGCTACAGTTAGCAATCATTCATATCCTCTGCAGGCTCTGTAACACATTCCAGCAGATCACATGTGCTCATCTGTTTCCAGACTGACTAGAACTGGTTAAAGTATTTTTAATGTAACTTTTTCTATAAAAAATTTACATGCAGTTTTAGTGCAGTAAAAAAGTTTTGTAGAAACAAGTCTTTTTGACAACTTATCAGGAATAAAAATAGAAATGATAGAGTGCAACAATTTTCTGACTTCATTACATTAAAAAAAATGGTTTTCTCTTGTAGAAAATTTTATTTCAGTGACTTTGATCAGAATGGTTTATTACTTTGTATAGTGAACATATATATATACACACATCACTTATATCTTTTAGCTTATGAAATTATTTCATTTTTAACCTTATAAGTTTTTAAAAATCAATAAAGCAGAAATTATAGGAGATTATGCATATTTTTTTCAACTGAAGAAATTGAAAATCTCAATACTGCCAGAAGAAATACTGGCAGTATGAAGAGCAAAATACTTCAGTCGTGGTGATATTTTTATATCCTTAAATTTTATGCTGTGGAAATTGCTAAAATGTTCCTCTTTTTGTTTCGATTTTTTTTCCCTTGTCTCAGAAGTATCAAGTTTGCAACATAATGAAAACTTCCATTAAGCTATCTCTAGTAGAATTCTGTACAGTCTTAAAGTTTGCTATCAGGTTGTTCATGGTGATATTGGCTATTTCCATTAGTCTGTGGCTCTGACTGGCTAGTTTTCCATTTTTCAATGGTGCATTAGACCAGCTCTTTCGGGCAGTTCTTCTATAGGATTTTCTGTCGGATTTGTCCATTGTTTAGCAGTTGCTGATTTGATATATGGTGCTAGCAAAAATAAACAAGTAATTTGTTGCGTGACACTTCTCATACAAGTGCTAAAAAAAAAAAGTTAAAAAGGAGAAAAGTTAAAAAAAAAAAGTGCCTTTTCTTCACCGTTGCTTTTCCTTTAAATTAGTTGTGCTGGTAGGGATGATAAATAACTGTAATGTGAAAGAAAGCATAGGATATTTGAAGATTTAAATCATTAATCAGGTTTTAAATATGTTTATCTTGCTAAGGAAAGCTATATCATGAGTTTTTGAAATCCACAGTGTGCAAATACAATATTTGAAAAGCATTTATTTTCATAACAGATAACGGATTTCTTCCTACCACTATGTCACCCCAAGGAAAAAAGACCAAAAGAATGATCAAGATGGTCTGAACCGGAAGAGCAATGGTCATGAGCTGCAGAATAGAAATACTGTCTGTCCTTGTGACTTAGGATCCTGTTATTAACCAGATCCATGCCTGTGCTGGTTACGGAGGACCAGATGGCAACAGCATAACAAATTCAGAATCTCTGCTGAAAAATTGCCTCACAGATTCCACAGTTGCATAGGAAAGTAATCTGAATTGTGGGGTCATACTGCATGCTGGGGAGCCTGGTGAAGCATTTTTCAATGGCATTTGCTCATATAAAGTAAAATTCATCAGAATAGTGTGGGAAAAGTTCCTTACATAGTCATGAGGAATGTGGCTATGAAATTATTTTCTGTTACCTTAGCATAGTGCTGCATTCTAACTACTTACTGATTGTGGTAGAGAACTTCCATTTCCATGTGCCTCCATGAAAAATAGTGTTCTATGCACAAGATGTCTTGTGTGATTTATTTCCTTTCTCATTCGTCCTTTTTGTGGGAATTCATTCATCTGAAGAGGAAAATAGCAATTTTGGCAGTGGTATATTTGTTACTCAAATATTACATTTCAGTTGAAGATTTCTTTTTCGAACAAGATAGTGTAGATTGGACTCACACAGTATAGGAAAATAGTTTTAAATAATCTGTTGGCTATCATCCTTATGAGTCTAATACTTTCCTAAAATTTGTATGTACGCCATTTCCTGGGCATCTTTTCATTATCTTTTCAGGTTACACAGCTTAATTTCTTGAATTCTATTTCTTCTGTGCAGCATGAAATAGTTTTGTAAAGAATGAGAAATAGGAAAGACTGCATACATTGCAGAGCCACATGGAATCTAAGCTGCTTTTTCTCCCTCCCTGTCATAGTTCTACACTAGGCAGGAGCATGGAGAAAGAAGTAAGGTATCCTACAGAAAGGATGCTGGTGGATATAGTGTGATTTATGGTCTGTTGGGTGAAGGATCAGAGCTCTAGAATGACTGAAATTTGCTTATATAGCAGGAGAATATGGGACATATTAGCAAAATGTTAATGGCATTTGAAAGAATTGTATTACAATTAATTAACATTCATGCAAAGATGAGGGGCTAAATGAGGATATATATATATATATATTGCTTCAGACAGAGTTTGCAAAGATAGAGTTTAGGGAAAAAAAGAAGCCTTCAGTATATAAAACAAAGAGCTAGGTGGGATATGCTGAGAAAAAGGGTGTGTTAAATCAAGTTAGTTGTAACGCCATTTTAGTGCTTATCCAAGATACTTTGTGAAACAGTTTTGATTATCACAACCACTGAAAGAAGTCAAGGTAACTTTTGAATGAATTGCAGATCTAACTAGTTGATCACATTTACTCCTCAACAAGCTGCCCACAGTAACCCTGAGAGTCAAGTGTGCCTCATGTTGTAAGTCTGTACTGCGCAATGGGTTGTCATTCAATCCACTTGACTTCCAATACTGTGGATGTATGGAAGATCTAGTTACAGTTATGGATGTGTTTGAAAACTAAACTCTGATAGTATTCCAATGTTTTTATCTTATTTACTGCACTTCAGCATAGTTATCATTAAAATCTCTGACTCAGCTCCCTAACCAGCAAGTTTTGTAGGAAGCATATTTTCAAGTATTGCAAGGTTTGTACATCAAACTTTTTTTTTTTTTTTAATCAAAATTCTTAAGGAAAATATATACTATTTGATTACCAAAGTTGGAGAGGCAAGAAATTATAAAACCAGATGAAACTCTTTACAAAGCTAGACACATTCATCATCTGCTCACAGTGCGCTGACTTCTTATTCAGCTTCATTGTCTCTCACTTGCTTACAGGCATAAGAAGCATGCTGTTTCACAAACAAAAATACTCATGAATTTCAAGTTCTGGGCACAGTCCAGTATTCTCTACCTCCTTTGGCAGCCTTCATGGATAAGGAACAAGATAGACAATATGTGACCAATTTAGTTTGAACAGAATTTATGATATTGCATTTTAGTGCCCGTTATATGATTGAATTTCCTGGTAAAAATATTGCATTGAAACATGCATCTTGGATCTCAGATCTTAAGAACAGTCAGCAACCTCACATTTTCTTTTGGTAGATACAAGTTAGGTAGTATAAAGGTCTAAACTAGTACTTTTAAAACCACTTATCTTATTTCAATTACAAATTAGTAAAGATAAAAATAACATGAAAGAATAAGAACTCTGTTTAAAGACATTCTGAAATCAATTTTCATTTGTAATTGATTTATTTTTCTGGTCAGGACGGGACTGAGTGGGGTTCTGAGCAACCTCATTTAGGTGTAGGTGTCCCCGTTCTTTGCAGGGAGTTGGTCTAGATGGCCTTTTAATGGCCTTTTAGGGTCCCTTCCAATTCAGATGATTTTTTTATTCTCTTATTCTATGAAATCCACAAAACTCCTTACCAACAATAATACTTTAGTTGTTGTCTTTCTGTCCCCACTGAATACTTTCTAATGTGTGCAAGTGGTGCTGCTTTTGTAGCATGATCAGAAATAAATACTTCAGAAACCAGAGAAAGAGAAAATAATTATTCTTTGACCTATTTGATGTTTGGAATCAAAAGTGGATCATCCAAGATTAAAGTGGTAAAAGCATTAGATCTGTGCCAAGTGACATAATATGAATCTCACCGTAGAAATCAATAATATTGAACTTCTCCCATTAATTTATTATCTTCTCTGCCTGCTTTTTTGAGGTAGCAACATTCTTTACTGTCATATTGAGAGTACCCATTTGGAAATCAGTTGTTCTGCCTCTCCTGATAACACACGTCCATTTCTAGTATCCAGTGCAGAGATATATTTTCTATCCCTATGGGATAAATGTAATCACTGGTAGGATAATGGCAATAATTGTCTCCAGCTGTAATCACTTGAGAAAACCTTTTGTCCTTTCAAAATATTTTGTTAATACAAACATATTCTGGAACTAAGAATCATTTTTTTTTAATCTCTTATCCCCACCTGAAGCAAGCCTTCTGATGTGAAAATGCAAAACTTGCAAGTGGAAGTAATATATAAATCTAAAACAGGCATGGTGGTTTTAATTGCAATAGAAGATGTGGATATGTGAACCAGCCCGAACAGTCTGTTGTCATGCTCTTGATATCAACTGAACATATAATGCACAAGTAAACAATTATTTATGGTAATACTATACGAAATACTTTTTGGCTTCAAAAATTCGCAGAAATAATACTACTTGTTATCTGAAAATTTAGACAAAAGTGCAGCAAACAAGAAATTACTATAAGCATGTAAGTTCTACCATCTTCCCTAAGGTTTTGAAAAAAATACTATCTTTGAAATTTTACATACTTGCAGTTATCTTCAAGATCTGCTTTTGCCAATTTAAGGGAAAAAAATGGCAAAATTGGATGAAATAGCTTTTAATCACACATAAGCCTTCATTTAGTCACCAGTTAAACTGCAGTATTTTTAGCATGTTGGTCTCTCAGTGGATGTTACTAGAACTTGGTGCTGCTGAGATTATGTGGCTTTTAATTTTTTGATACTGATTACAGAATGGTTGTCTCTTGTTGCCTCTTATCCATCCCCTTATTTCTACACTATAGATGATGGCTAAACCTTCAAATAGGATTTAGAAAGGAGTTTTCTGACTGTCAAACAACCAGGCTCTGGAAATACAAGTAAGAAACTTTTACTTTTACACAAATATTTATCATGTTCTGTTGTCATGCTGATTTGTTGTAATTTGTATCACTAAAAGAGAGAAGGAGAAATAAAAATAGAAAGGAAAGAGAAATAGTAAACAGAAAAAGAAAAGGAGGGGAAAAAAAGGCACCAAAATGCATAAAGAAGAAATGTTGCTGTAATAAATCAGCATACATTGTTTCTTATTCATCATATTGGATCTGGATAGAAAGATGTGTGTACATGTTGCTGTGCTTCCTATTTGAAGGATTGCCACATCTATCTGTGTCAGGTCTTTAAGAAACTCACAGATGGTAGCCATCTGAAACTAAGTTGGGCCAAAATAATTTCCAGACTTCTCAAAGTCACTTCTGTGCTTTCAGTGCCTTAAAATGAGTATAATTTCTTCTGCAGATCCAGATTCATGTGTCTCTGAGAGCTGAACTGCCTGTATGTTTTTTACACAGAAATGCATAGCTACCTGTTAATACAGTTACAGAGCTACTTCTCAGTCATTTGTAAGACAAATTCAGGCCTTCAGGAACAAGCTATATATTTATGAATTTTCTAAAATATCATTTAAATAATTCAAAAAGCTTATGCTTTTCTCAGTGACTCAAAGGGAGTGTAAGGTTCTGGGGATAGTTCATTAGACATCTTGGGGAATATCATGAAGGAGGGAATTATCAGGCAATAATCCTCCCAACAGCATTTTTTGTTAATCAAGGAGAAATGGTTGAAGAAGTAATCTTGACATATTCACATTTTCTATTCAGCCTTAATTTGGGTGAGGTGTTACTCCATCAATTCATGAAATGGAAGAAGAGAAGTATGTATAAGGTGTAGAGTCCACGTGAACAACCCTATAGAAATACTGAATAGATGGTTCAAACTGCATGAGAAGTTAGGAATATCTGCACAACACATTAAATTAAGTGTTAAATTCTTCTGAGAATGACTAATGTAAGCTGATTGAGGAACACATTCAGAAAAAAAAATCTGACACCTTTTTTACTTGAACCGTATCAGAAAGCCAATGGTATTCTGGGCTCCATTAGAAGGAGTGTTGCCAGCAGGTAATGGGATATTGATCCCTTTCCTCTCTTCAGGACTGATGAGGCCATATCTACAGTTCCTACCAATCTCAGTCACTCTATGGTCATATAATATTGAAAGATTATGTAGCAGCATCCCATTCTTTCTTTGCTTTGCTGGTAAAATCATGCTTAGTCCTCATTGCTACCATTTCAAATTTAAAACTAAAGCTCTTCTTTGGGAGTGGGGATGGTGGGCAGTAATATCAGTGGAAACTGTAGTGGAAATGCTAAGTCATGGCTTGAAACAGTGACTGAGCAACTGGTGGAAAGGGAAGGCCAACCCAGGGGAGCTCAGGTGCATGCAGTGCACACCTGGCAGTTTGGGTGAGGGTATCTTTTATTGAGATCCGTGCCTACCTAAGGCCTTCTGAAGCTGAGAAGATCTTTTCCTTCATTTCTGCAGCTGCTGCATTTGGGCTTGTTTGCATTTGCTATAGCCAACAGTTTCGCCACCCTACTATTATCTCAAAACTTTCCATCCTATTGTTGCATTATAGAAACATGAAATGTGGAGTAGCTCTTTATAGAACTACAGATTTTGAGTATATATGTAATGGAAAATGAGTTAACTTTCTTAATTAATTAACTTATTAAAATTAAAATGAGATTGTGAGATGAAGAGAAAGAAACAATTCGCTATGATTGCTCTACTGTTTAAAAAAAATTCATTCTTTATGTAGACTTTTCTTCAATCATTTTGCAATGATGCTTATCATCCTCTCTAACTCATTTCATAACTTTTTAATAGTGTATAATTTCTAAACTGCAATCGCATACTGTGCAAATACATCAATCCTTTTAAAATGTTCTGCCATTGTTTTTTTAAAATTCTACTTAGACAAACTACTTACCTAATCTCACAACTGTCTAGAATGCCTTTTGTTATGGTGTGTATATTTTAAGACTAGTCTATATGTTGGCAGTGTATTTTAATATCACCTCTGAAGGGACTGTGGAACTGGTGAACGTGCCCTCATAAGACAGCCAAGATACTTATAAGATGGTAAATATGCTTTGTATCTTCTTTCTATGGTACACTAATGCTGTCTGTCTCCTACAGTAATTAGATTGTACCATAATATCTAAGTGCCCATGAATTTACTGTATTTTTATTGTTGAATGGTTTAACAGAACACATACAATGTTACAAATACAGTTGCTGGAGTATCAGTAACTATAATTCTCTAATAAGAAAAAGCAGTAGTGAGGGGTTATTTAATTTATACAAGCCAGGCTCTTCATATTGTTGAAGATCTCACATTCTTTGAAACAAGTTTTAGAAATATGGGAAGTGAGTAATTTCTCCATCCATAATGATAAATACACTACCATGTTCTTACTGTGCTAGGTGGGACATATGCATATAGAGAGAGGAAGGAGTAAGTCATTCTCATGCCATGCCTTACAGATTCCTTAGCACATTCTTTGTAGTATTTGGCTTCACTACACACACAGTGTCTCGCATGATACAAGTCTGATGGGTGAGAAGTCTGGCTTACTCCTGCTGAGTAATGAAAGGAAAAGACAATCAGTGAGTGGTTATACATATGTATACATATGGAGGTTATGCCACACCATGGGGTGCCTGTCTCTGACCTAGTCTTAGATGAGTTTGAATTGTTCCAACCCTTTCTCTCCTCCTCTCTTGGCTTTCCTGTGCTTCACTACTGGTGGTCTGCTGTATTCCATGCAGATGTTTTCCCTGTGTTATTTCATGGTTATTTTTCAAGTGACTTCTTAGTAGAAGAGGTGGAGGATCCACACATGGGAATGTGTACTCTAGCAATTTTTCAAAGCAGACAGCAGATGGCATTGCTGCTTCCTCTTGATCTTGTAAGAAAAGTCCCATATCAGTGCTGTTTTAGTTTCAGACTGCTTAGTATTGGTGTACACGAGAATTTTCTTATCCCTGTTCTCTCAGCAGTAGCACTACACAGAGATGTTTTCTCTGCAGTTTTCTTCTTCAGCTATTCTTTTTTTGTGACCTAACCTCCTCCTAGGTGTCCTGAGTTTTTGCTTTTTTTTTTTTTTTTCAGTTTTCTCCCTCATGGGGCATTATGGCATTATATATATATATTACATATATATATATATATATGTATATTACCATTTCTCTTTCTCTATTCATATACGAACTGTTGGGAAATAGATGGTTCATGCTATTCTTCATCTTTGATTATTTCCGTGGTTTAGCCTCTGTGTATATTGAATTTTGAACTCCATATCCATCTCTCCCAGTACATACTTTTTAAAAGAAATTTTATTTCATATGGCATTTTACTGATTTCTTACTAGCTTCTTCTTTAGCTTAAATTTTGACAATCAGGTTTCAGTACTTAAGCATGCACTACCTCTGCAATGTTTAAGTAAATTTGTAGACTCTTTTGTTGTTTTATTTTTCAATTGAATTTTTAAGGCCTTTGCAACACAGTATCATGGTTCTATGTTTTTTGTTTGTTTGTTTGTTTTTATTTTGGGTTAACAACTATATCCCAAATGGAAGAGCTAATTTTACAAACAAACAAACAAAAAACATAGAACCATGACACACAGACTCAAATTTTATTACCCTGAGAAATTGATGTCGCTTCCTCAGGTGGGAGCCAAAGGTTTGGTGGTATTCCATCTTAATATTTTCATTCAAAACTGAGCTAGATTTTTTACTTTACCACACTTACTGAGAATTTCTGAGATACTCCAGAGCAATTCAACTCTTGAATGTACTTTTAAAACTGCTTTCTAAAGTTCATGTTACCAAATTAGTCTTAATTCATTCTGGAAGCTGTTTTAATCTGAGTTCATATATTCCTTCTTCTCCCTGATGGAGACCGTACCCTGTTTATTTTAAATGGGGCTTTTATTATATTCCAGAATTTTAAAGATTCCAGATTTATTTCATGCAAGTAACAAGGCTGTTAAAATGCTTGGCAAGGTACAGGACCTTAGAAGCATTCCTTGAGTTACATTTTATCTAACCCAAAACTTTCAGCTCAGAGTTATCTTTATAAATCCTGCCTGATTTGTATGTTCATAATACAGAAAGCAAAGAAAGCCCTGCAAAGTGCTTTTTTTAATTTTGTCAAATTAATTCCTGCTGTGCTACCTGGTACAAGTGTGCATCTTTTCATTGTGATCAGTACTGTGTCATTGACAACATATAAACATTCTGCTATGTGCTTTGCAGTTGATTAGGACCTACCATGAGTTCATGACCCAAGTGTATGCCCCATTTCTCAAATGGGTATTTGTAATTTGCTCTGAGATGGGCTTAATCACAGGTAAAAGATAATAACATAAAGAAGTAGAAAAAAAAATAATTAAAAAAACCCCAAAAAACAAAAAACAAAACCCTTGCCAAGAAAAAGTTAGCTTGTTTCAGCATTTATTTTCCATGATTTTTCTGGAGAAAAATATTTTTACACCATTTTCTCCAATTCTGGTACTTAGTGAAGATATTGCTTTCATTGGGCAACTCAGCACATTCCAAGACTCTGTGTATTTACAATTTTGTTTCTAATTGTGCTTTACTTAGAACATTAAAAACTACAAGTGCGGGTGAGTTTTTCCCCATTTAGGAGCATTTTCAATGTTTAATGAGTATGTTAGTGTTGCTTGGCTTTCAGGTCGCTCTACAACACATTCAGTGCTCATATGTTGGATTTTCATGAATATAAGTTTAGCTGTACAAATCATTCGGTCAGATTTCTATTTTAATCTTTATTTCTCCTGCTCATTCACAATGATTCTAAAAGAGGAAACACAATGAAATTTTCTCATGAAGCAATGCTTTTACTTGTTTATTTAGAAATCTTCACATAGAGTGGTGCGTAAAGGACAACATTAACTTGCATTACCTCAAAAACAGATAAAGTCATAAATTCTGATTCCACATAACATTTTTTTCCTTTTGTTTTGGTTAGATGTGTTTATACTGCTAGCAAATTAATCTCATTCTTTATTTATTTTCTAACTTCATTGTTACACTTCCAGTAGAGGCAAATATTTCTGATCTCCTACCTGATCTCCTGTTGTTTGGGAACAGATGATCTTGAAATGAATATTTTTCAGTCATTATGTGGCTTTCTATTTATGAGGAACTAAGGAAGATGTACAATCCCTTTATTATGCATGTAAAGAACAAATGGTGATCATGCAATGCCATAGTACTGTAGTGTGCTAATGTTCTATTTTTGGTGTTAAACACAATTTAATCTAGCAGCATTCTGTACAGAAGAGCTAACCTTGAACATTAACAGGATAGCTGGAGCTCCAACACTAACATAAGCCTGCCAACCATTTATATTGGGCTAGATTACTCACCACTGTTGAAGTTAAATAAAACTTGTATTGTCTATCTAATCCATGTGAAAAATGACTAAGAAAACAGAGGCACATGAAAATGGGAAAATATACCTATAGTCTGGTTTGCAAAATTTGTGGAAAAGAATGGACTATCTTACAAACGTGATTTTTTGCTTTTGTTGCAATATATTTTTTGTAGATGAAGGATTGTGTGTGAAAACTGTGAAAGATTTATGCACATAGAGTATTATGTGGAGTGCAAAGAACACCTATCTTTCTGCTATGGATATAGGAAACAAAAAAAAGTCAGCATTAAGAAAAATAAGAGAACAGCAATCCACAGGAAACAGACAAGGAGCAGGAATAGGATGACACTCTGGTATCAGAGAGGACAGGAGAAGGAAAGATTTAAGAATAAATTAAATAGAACAAGTGATTTGCTGGCACTGTGACAGCAGAAGTTGCATTGGAAAAAAAAATGCAAGACTGCGTTTGATTAGGAAGACATGACTAAACGTGCATTGTGAGGCTTAATTGATTTGTTGAATACTGTTAGGATCCTGTTCTTTGCAGTTCTTTATAATTGCATATTGATATTTAATTTCAACAGTTTGGTGCATACAGCAGACTTGAACTATTACATGCTTAAGGTTTAATAAATAAGATATAGCACTTGGTGTCATTGCAGAGTCTTAATTTCTGTGCCAAGAATCTAACATTTTGTTTTTCTTAGGTTCTGTACTTCATACATTTATAATGTAATGCCATCCTTTAAAGTAGTCTCTGTTTTGAGAGGAGAAAAGTTTCTCTATAGGTAAATATAATGGCATCATGTTTCTCTGCTACTGCTGTATGGAAAAGACAACATCCCTGAAAGCTTTACATTCTCACATTGTTGGTGCTTCTAAGTTTTGTCAGGTGCTTGTGACTTGGACCTAACACTAAGTTGTAAGTCAGGAGACAAAGCAGTTGGAAAATTTGGAGAAAGGCTGTAAGGGTCAGCGAAATTTACTATGGGCAGCTGCTGCTTCAAAGGAGCTCTCTATGCAGAAGCCTATTAAGAAGTAGTAGGTTACTCTCCTGCCGTTTCCCCAGCATGATGGATGATGTTCTGAAAAGGGAAAGGACTTCCTGTGCCACGAGGTTTTCCCTGTCACTTCTTCCCTTAACCCAGTTGCTTTCAACATACTGAATGCACTTTTCTCTAATTACTACTATGGATCTCTCCAAATAAAGTGCTTTCTACAATGATGCAAAATAAATTTGTTTTCATCTATGATGGGTACTTGAATACCATTATTTACAGATGGTCCTATTTATATTCCAAATAGCTCATTTACAATTCAAAATAGCAATAAATTCTTATTAGAAATATGTTCATGCTACAGAATTGCAATTTCATTTTTTGAAAGTTCCACTGTGTTTAGATTTTATTTATTTAATGATTTATTTAACTTCTTACTCAGTAATATGAATCAACAGCAGAGCTTAGAACAGTTTTGATTTTCATGGTATTGGTATGTTCAAATATGTCCTAGTAAATAATTTATACCTATTAAATCAGAGTAAATTTAATGTAGAGTAGGATAAATTCCTTGCTTTTTTAATGACAATGTTATTTAGTGAGTTCTAAAAAAATTGAAATATGCAAAACTACAGTAAAATTCCACATTAAATCAGCTAAGATAGTATACCTAATTGGTTAAACTGCTCAATAGCCTTAATTAAGATATTTCCTCACTTAAATAGAGAAATGTAAATGCTAATGTATCAGCAAGGACATAGTGTTTGAATATGTTTGGAAACTTTAATTCATATGTATTGCAGAAAATGGAACATATTACTAAAAGAAAACGAATTCTGAAAAATGCTCTCCATGGGATTCTTATCATTAAATCCAAATATGTTTGTGAGCAATATTCAAAATGCCCTGTTGAATTTTGGATACTACTGAAGTCTTAATGTTTCAAGACAAAAACTGTGGCCAAGTCTTCAGCAGAAGCTGTTACTGGAATTGTTCAGGAATGTGAGGAAAGGAGGCTCATGTAATCCTGCAGTGTGTCTCTTGCTGCCTTTTGCTCCTTCCCCTTCTTAACTTTTTCACTCTTTTGCCTGTCTTAACCAGGTTTAGCAGAGGGGCGAAAGCCTCAGAACTATTAAGTTTCTATAAATACTGTGCAATATCATGAGATAGGAATGTATGCACTGGGTCAGAGCAAATGTCCAGTAAGTGTCTTCATGACAATGGCCACGAGAAAATGGTTAGGAAAATAATTCAAGAACAGAGCAAGTGGAAAATATATAAGAAGTATATCTTCCAGTATATTTCCCCAGCTTCTGGCTATCATGTTATGTGCTTCCTGCACCTCATCTTTATCAATCGGTTCAGTCTCACTTATTTGCCGGCAACAGGCATTATTTGAAGCAGTCTTGTGAGATATGACTTCCTTTTATGAAAGATTCCTCCTTTTATTGAATCAGTAGCACATGGACAAATATTTCTGGTATTGTTCCTGGTGCAGAGATTAGACATCATAATTTTAACGGGCAGAGGAGAGGAACTTTTTGTGTCCCCTCTTCTCTCTCACTCATGTTATTGCTGCTTTGTACTGCCCCACCGAAAAGAGCAGAGTCTCCTGAATTTGAAAAAGCGGTGTCATTACATACCTGTTCAGTCCTGCTTTGTTGCTTTCTCAGTGATTTTTTTCTAGGCTTTTTGTCACAATTTCATTGATGGGCAAACACATGCAGCTGAACATCTCTGTCCAGATTTGGTTGTATCTACTTGTATCTGGGTAAAAACTGTTTTCATTTCAACTGCCTAGCTACTTAAAAGAACTTAAGGATTCCCTGTACAATTATGCAGAAAAAAACAAAAGCTATTACAAAAATCCACTTCAGTAATGTTTGTCCTAAGCCATAATATCAGTTTGGCAAGTGACACTTAGGTTTAGCCTGAAATTTTTTTTGCATTCAGTTGTGCCAGTTGAATATATCACTGACCGTTTGAGGTTCTCCACTGCGTGTTTGCTATATGGTGGCTCACCTGTGCTCTTCATTGGAAATCAACCAAGTTGCTTTAAACTATTCATATAGACTCTAATGCCTCAGCTGACAAACAGCTAGCTATTATGGAAAAAGGTAGCCATATTCTCTTTTCTTATGTATGTCATAGAAATTGTATAATGGCTAGGTTTGGAAAGGATGTAAAAGATCATCAAATTTCAATCCCTCTGCCACAGACAGGGTTGCCAAATGCTTAGATCAAATGCTAGACCAGAATGTCCAGGACTCTTTCCAACCTGGTCTCGAACACCTCCAGGAACCCAGCATTCATAACCTCTCTGGGTAGCCCGTTCCAGCATCTCACCACTCTCTCAGTGAAGAACTTCCACGATATCTAATCTAAATCTCCCTTCCTTTAGTTTAAAATCATGTTCTCTTGTCCTATCACTATCGATCCATGTAAGAAGTTGATTTCTCTCATGTTTATTGACTCCCTTTGAATACCGGAAGGCCACAATGAGGTTTCCCCTCATTGCTCACTTCCAATACCTGAAAGATGCTTACAGCGAGAGTGGGGTTAGTATCTTCTCAGTGGGGACAGGTGACAGGATGAGGGGAAATGGCCTCAAGTTGTGCCGGTGTAAGTTTAGGTTGGATATTAGGAAACACTTCTTTACAGAAAGGGTGGTTAAGCACAGGAATAGGCTCACCAGGGAGGTGGTTGAGTCACCATCTCTGAATGTGTTTAAAAACCGTTTGGATGTGGTGCTCAGGGACATGATTTAGCGGATAGTTGTTAGTAAGGTAGTATGGTTAGGTTGTGGTTGGACTCGATGATCTTTAAGGTCTTTTCCAACCTGAGTGATTCTATGATCAGTGAGGGACCTGCTACGCTCCATGGTAAGCCAGCCACGGAACTAAGCAAGAATACCATACTGTTGTTTTGTTAAGATTAATGGTTCTGTTATTTTTTACAAAGAGTTTTGGATGACATTGAGGAAACACAGAGGGAGGAATCTATCATCTGTGCTATGCAGATTAGCAGGAACTGGAATTGTCTAGATTTAGTAAGCATCTGGGGTAAATCAAAATAGTAAAGTTAAGGTAAGCTATGGGAGTATTCAGAAGGAGTCAAGAGAGATGTGGGCAAGATGGATTTTCAAGAATTTCTTCATTAGATTATTGTAGAAACTGCCAGAGAATAAAAAAAAAAATTATTGACATTGGATAAATAACTGAACAAATAGAAACTGTGCAAATGGTCAGTTTTCACAGACAACAATCATCAACATTGAGATTTCTCGAAAAGAAAAGAAGAGAAAAGAAAAGAAAAGAAAAGAAAAGAAAAGAAAAGAAAAGAAAAGAAAAGAAAAGAAAAGAAAAGAAAAGAAAAGAAAAGAAAAGAAAAGAAAAGAAAAGAAAAGAAAAGGAAAGAAAAGAAAAATGTGAAAAGAAAAAAAAAAATGTCGGCTTTGCATATGAGTAAGTAGACCTATTTTTACCAAGTTAGATCTCAAGCTTAGCAAAAGAGGCAAATAGTAGTCTGGTGAAAACATGAGAATAATTGCTTCTTTCAAAAGAGAACAGATCCAGTGTTAGAAGTTATGTGGAAGGGAACAGAACAAAAGGAGAACAGAATTTATGTTTCTTTTTCCAGCTGTTGTGTTACCACGTTCTGAAGATACACAGTTACAGTCTGCCTCTCTCTGTCTATAAAGATAGGCTGGAGCTTGCTGGGACTCTCACAGTAAGACTCACCTTGAAATAATGAAGTGCTGAGAAGTTCCGAGGAGTACGAAATACAGAAGGAATTACCGGGTCCTACTGAGGGGCAAGGGCATCGCTCTGTTCACTCCATTCTCTAACATTCATCTGGTGGGCTCTGGGCTGGACAGAGCTGACCTAGCACAGACTTGCTTGTGCTCATATGGTTGAACAAACTGAACAGCCTATAGCATAATAATCATAGTATTTTGTGATATGTAAAACTTTATAAGGGGCCCAATAATTCTCATTCTTTTCAGTTATTTGTTAATATCTGCATCCTTAATGAAAAATCATAAATGCATTTCACATATTAAATTACTTTTGTCACATTCTCTTTTTATCTTTCTTCACCCGTTGCTTCCCCTCTGCCCAGCCCCCTATTTTTGCTTACAACCTAGCAACTCTGCATGCTTCTTATGTTCATCTCTAGTGCTCAGGAAGCAAGAATAGCAGAATTATGACTGGATTTATGGGTTTGTAACACCAGTGTACATAATGGACAGAATGTGATCTTTTTATAGAACAGTGGTAGCAGTGGCCACATAATAGATCTAAAAGTGATTCAGCGCACCTAAACTCCATCCCAATTCAGGCTTCATGCAATGCGCATAGAACCAGCAGTCTACAGGACTTCTTCATTCCCAGATGTGCTTTGTGTGCTTTTCTATCCTTAGAGTCTTGCTGTCTTCCAAACTAGAAGAGGATCTGCAGCACATATGGTTCCAGAAACTGTGTCAAGATATGATGAATTAATACAACATTCCTTTCTGATTAGGAAAACCGCTTCCAATGAACTATCTGCTTGAATATTTTTATCAGACATTGTGACTACTGACTGTGCTTTTAAATGCCTCTTTTCATGACTGTATGCTACCTCATTTAGACATGTCATACAAGGAGATTAATTCTGAGCTTGTGGAGCACTGATTTAAAACCATCCCCTCCGTACATTAAGCAGAGAGAACTGCTCATAAATTAACACTTACTTCGTACTATAATCACTGTTCTCAGTGTCTTGAATGTTTTGACCTGCTTTGGTACAAATTAACCACATTAAATGCACTTACCCATGAAATGCATGTGATGATCAGTATTTTGTACAGGAGGAGCACACAATCTATTACAGTTCTAATATACAAAGCAAAAGAATAAAATAGCTATGAATCATAGAAGTATAAGGCAATAGAACTACTTCAAAGAACTATGCCAACAGTGCAGCTGGAGATTCTCTTCAGTGTTGATCCCAGACTTCTAGATCTTCAGCAGAATGGTTTTGCTTCTTATCTTCTTCCAATCTGAAGATTTCCTTCCTTTTAATCTTTTCTTTCCTTCTTTC
Organism: Centrocercus urophasianus; assembly: GCF_019232065.1. Taxonomy (NCBI): domain Eukaryota; kingdom Metazoa; phylum Chordata; class Aves; order Galliformes; family Phasianidae; genus Centrocercus; species Centrocercus urophasianus. Next base: position 30,093,156 of record NW_024884586.1, on the reverse strand, counting down.
CATCTTTTCTTTCCAGCAAAGCTAATGTCAAATAGCGTAAGGCTGCAAAACCTTGACACTGCTCTCCCTTGACACATGGCAAATACCGAATGTAACATTAGTCCCACAGGCACAGGTCTTGATTTGTTTTTATTACCCTTCTCTACAAAAGTCCAGTGTACAGTTAGTTTTTAAAAGCAGGCTCACGTGGAGTACATTATAATAGCTTGGTCTAAAGTTTGATTGGTTGAATGTGTTACTGATGTGGAAACCTTTCATTACAGACATGAAAATAAGTTTGTTTAAAATTGGGTCCATCCGTTGAATTAAAACACTTTGTAGAGTTAGCAAATCTTTAATTTTGTAACCATTTATTTCTTTTTCCTTCTTGCCTTGTGAAAAAATTTGCAGAAGAGGTTGATTTAATCTCATCCAAATTTTCACATGCATTCTCTCAGAATTCTTCACATTTACCCCACTCACCCTGTTCCTGCAATATTACCAGCAAAGATATAGGCATTTCATTCACACCAGGGAGAGTACATAAGATGATTCACCCTTGGATTAACACCAGACTCTTCAATGCAAAGTGATGAATTTCAATCACTGACTTTAATTTATCAGCCATTTTTGAAGAAACACTAGAAGCCAGCACAGCATGTGAGTAATATAATCTGCAACTCTGCTAGTATAAATGATAGCTCAGCTGTAGCGTTGGTGGACAAATGATTTGTGAAGGTAACCTAATGCCTTCAGTCTAATTTGATGCTGTGAGATGCAGGGACTGAAAGGAGGCACAAGTGAAAGATGTTAACTTCTGTTTAATGCAGGGCTTGATAGCTGCAGACTATCAGAAAAGGTCAAGTAAAAAGAAGCAGTAACTTCACAAAGTGGAAATATTTTGCATATCTGTTACTGTGTAAAACAAAGAACGCAGGGGCCCAAAGTGGTGAGGTTGGAAGCATGGGAGAGGTGAACAAATTGTTTTATAATGTATGAAATTTATTCTAATTCAGAAGCAGTGCCTTGAAGAGAATCTCAGTCTGTGTTTACGAAGGTTGTGACCATTTGTAACTATGAATATCCTGCAATTTTCTTTGTGTAGCCGACTATATTCATTCATCCTGAAACGCTTAACAATTTTTAAATCAAGTAGCCTAGTACATCCTTGTTCCATAGTTTCTGAGAATCTACAGGAATTCAGTTCTGTTGTTACTTTTCAGCTTCTTCAGAATATATCTCAGTCATGCGCTGTGAGTGGAGTTACCCAAGGTACTGGTTGGTGCTTTCCCCATTTCTGGCCCTCTTTAATGGCATGATTTCCCAGTAGTCAGGAGAGGAAAATGCTTCTATTCTTCCTGCTTAGAGTCATCTTCTCAGGGAACTCAGTGACTGCAGAGCTCTGTTAATTATATCCTTTTAAGTATACGTGAGGAATCTTCTGGCTGCCTGGCATTCATTCGTTAGTGTTTACAGGGATCAATCTCTTAATGTAAAGGTGCCAAGAGATGACCAAATGCCTAAATCTGTAAGTGAACAAAGAAATATTGGTTCCTTTCCAAGCCCTCTGAATCAAACTGCAGGGGTTCATTTTGTGAACTGAACCCTGCAGGATTCACACAGCTGTAGAGAGAAATCTAATACCTGGTCCAAATGAAACAATTCCAGGATCCAGCAAAGAATTCCCAAGCCACATGAGCCAAAAAAATTTCTTTGTGAAAGTCTTGTTTTCTGTTTTTAGTATCTGTGTAATGTATTTATGAGTTGTCTGCGTCCTTACTACCAGTGAGTGACAGTTCTTCACATCAGGACAAACCATTAAACATACAGCAAGTTTTTCTTCAGGCAAACTGTTCTTGAAGTCTATAGAAGCTGGAATTTATCTTGCTTTAGTAAAATCTGGATGAGGGTCTCATAATATGACCTTCAGTGACTTTTACTGCCTTTTTCATCTTAATAAAATCAGTGGAGCTGTGACCTGGATCACCACTCATTTGTTCAAGATTCTGCTTTGTTCATAGTGACAGTCTTTTAGGGTACAAGTGAAGACTGAAGAAACTTCAGATGGTTGAATTGTGCCAGAGCAAATTATTGAATCAGTGATGTAAGGAAAAACATAAATAAAAAATCTAGCTAGATTACAGAAAATTAAACACACTGCATTTACACACTTGGATTTCTTTACATTGCATATGTAATGAGGAAGTTGAGAAGTACAGTTTTTGTTTCAGAAAGTCAAATGGACATTCCAAAATGCATAATATCCCAAATATATTGTTATCCTGTCCCTACCTTTATAGATATAGGGGATAGACACAAATCAAGTGGGTTGCTCTCAAAATCATGCACGTGTTTGTATATGTTTTTTGAAAAACTAAAATGGAAAATAGTCTCTTTTCTTTGAAACACTATTTTCTGTCCCAACTTGAAAGTTGTTTTCTTTGTGGCAAATCAGTGTTAGCCTGTTCCTATCATATATTTGCTATAAATCTCTCAAATGTTGTGCTCATGAGCAGTATACTCAATTTGATTCAACGTTTGTGGAAATCAGAAAAGCACTATTTTACAGTAGGGTTCTCTGATGTAAGAGGCATTACACATCTTCCTTTACTTAGCTCTTGTTTAAACTAACCTATATATTTTTAAAAATCATAAAACCTTGTGGCAGAGAATACAAAGGACCTAGGAAATTTTTTGAAGACTAACCAATATTGTTAAGTGTTTTATTTCTAGTTTTAATTGTCTAGCTATGCCTAGCAGCCTTTTTATACTATTATATCTTTGCCTAAATGAAGGGTATTTTGTTATCAAACATACCATCCTAAATGGACAAATTGAAACTCTGAATTTACTTCTCATAAAATTATTTGAAAGCAAAAATGAAATCACATCACATGTGAAACCCAACAAAGTTCTAACATCGCAATAGAAATGACATACAGCACAACACATGTTCTACCTCATTTTTTCATATAATTGGGCCAGGTTTTTTTCTTTGTTTTAATTTGGAGCATCTTAGATTTGGAGGTCATTACTAACTTTTTTTTTTCAAAAAAACGATGCAAATAATGGTTGTGGGGTTTTTTGTCACCATTTTATAGCAAAGTAAATGAGACATGTGCTGTGCAGTTCCACCAGACCTAGAGCAGACTGGAAAAGATATAAATATGTCAGTATTATAGGAGGAAAAATACATAAATGCACATGGTGACTCTCTTAAGTCTTGGGCTCAGTGTGATACTAATTCATTTCTGTGACATTTGGAATACTTCTCCCAACATTAATAGTAAGTTTATAGTGGGGGGTAATTCTGACAGACACAGTGTTGAAATAAAAACTTGAAAGAATGTCCATCAGATTATACAGGTGCACAGAACATGCATTTGCAGTGATTGATGATCTTTTTGTTAAAGGTTGACATAATGTTGAATGGAATGTTTTGTTTATATGCGGTGGTCTGGTTTATTGACTGGTACCAAAATGTATGACCAAACTGGGACTTGGTATAGTGTCTTTTTTTCTTCATTTTTTTCTGGATAAAAAATCTGTATTGACCTTTTCTCTTCCATCATGAGTTCATGGATGACCTTAGATTATTTTATAACTACTATTTTTCTTAATCTAATTTTTCCTTTTAAAAATACTCCATTGAACTGAAAATTTCAGATGAATATTTAAAGAATATTTAGAGAAATGATTCTGGGATTGACTTTCTGAGTAGATGTTATAGAACTTTGTTTACCTTCATTTTCTTACTGAAGGCAAAAATAACGGTTGATATACAATTCAAATACATCTGTCTTCAATTTGGAAGATTATTTCTGTTGAATTTCATGTAAAGAAAAATCTCTAAGAAAATGGGAGAATGTCAGCTCCTAACAATTGCAAGTGGAACTGGAAGATCATGTCACTATTAATAAATTAATTATTTTTTCTCTTTTACACAATCAAATCAGTAGAATAATGGATATCTTCACTTACAGCTCAGAATACTACACTTTAAATTGCACCAGCCTGTTATCTGAACCCAGAATTAAAATTAAAACTGTGAATATATGCATATCCAAAACCATTCTTTAAATCCATGTAAAACTTAAGTTCCACTCTGGAAGCAGAATTTCATATTTTAGGGTACTTTCTGATATTCAAAATACTAAAGAACAAGCAAACAAAAAAATTTGACAAGGTATATTAACAACATTATCACAAGAAGAGCAGCATACATACTGCTCTTAATTGAAATAAATGTGAAATGAGAACTTCTTCAGCCCTTCAGTCCAAAAACGTAGGCTCAATATCTCTTCACATAGAGAGGGTACTTTATACATTGTTTGTTTTTCACCTGGCCTTAAAATAACAATATCAAGAAAGTAGTAATCAAATGGACCAGGTTGTCTTGGCTCATGGATATCTTTAGAGATGCATGGAGAATGTAGTCTTTATCTGTATCTTTTCAGCTTCACAGTGAGCATCTGGCTTGTGAAAAATCATGGAAAGTACTCCAGGGCTCTCCAGCCATCTCATTTTTTTAATATCTTATCTGCATAGGAAGAGAATCTCCTTCATCTGTTAGTCTGAATAACCACTTCTGTCTGATGGTCACTGTATAGATTCTACTATATAAAATGTCTAACATTACAGTTCGTAGATATTCCGCTGTACTATTCACAGATACTGTAGAAAAGTGACAGCTGTTAGGGCATGCACAGTTCAGGCCTTAGGCCACCAGGAGTTAACCTGTCCAAGAACTATTCCCTTCCAGCAAATTGGAACTACTTGAAATTATTTAGCTAAACTAGGACTGTTCTATACACCTGATTTTAGTTCTGAAGGAACTCAGTTCAGAATCTTTTCTAGTTGTGGTCAAGCCATTTTAACCAGGAAATAATTACTTCTTTCAGTCATCTGAATGTCTCTCCAAATTTGTAATGGTTGTAAGGGTGTAAGCTTGGTGATAGCTAATGCCCTTTAGGGCTCTGTAATTTTATTTATTTATTTTAATTTTTTTTCTCTCTTACCCTGTTAACTAGAGAAGTAGGAGGTACTTGAATGTAGAGGTCAGATACCAGTATTGAAAGAATGACAAAACACTCTTTACCACTCACACGAAAATGTTCTATTCTCTTCCTTGTGAGAAAGAGGTTAAAGAACTGGGTAGAATTACAGACATCAACTGAGGGTATATCAAGGGAGGAGTAAATAAAGGAAGCTAAGCTTTACAAAGCACAGTGAAGGGAAGTTCCTGTGCTCAACAAAATTTACTGTGAGAGTAGGGACAAGTAAACTTCAGTACAACTAGAAGAATATTAGAGTATGGTCTGTTTTGAAAGAATTCAGTGATTAAAAATAACTTATTTTTGAAAAACAACTTATCATTTATGAATGCTCAGAGGACTCCTTTGCATTTTGGATATCGTAGACAGTGCTTACAATATCTAGGAAGCCTTAGGCAGTACTAACTACTTTGCTTAATGCTGCGTAGAATTTACCATGATTGATTCAGTAGGGACTGAATGAAAAGGCATTTCACTGTTCTTTCTTCTGTATTGTCACTGGCTTCACATTTGCTTTGTAAATGGAACTAAAAATAATCATCAGGCTAATCAACTAAATCATGTTAGTTTTTATCTGCAAAAACAGGTAAACCGTAAAGAAAAGTGTAGCTATCAAACTGACAGCTGCTAAATGTTGCCAGTGAATATTCTTCATTTTGTCATATTCTTCCATTTAATATTTTGATTTTGATTAGCACTTTGAAAAGCTTAGTTTGGCATATAAATCCCAAATTCAGGAACAGTTGTGTAGAGTTGCTGCTTATCACAGTGTAAATTAGGAGAAACATCAATGCTATTTTTTATTTTTTTTGTTATTCACAAATGTAAATGCAGTAGTATGTAAACACAATATAGCATGCAATTTGAAAGTATGGAATCTGATGTTTTAGCACCAAAATTAAGCTCCCATGCTGTACTGAAGTAATTAGAGGACTTACACACCTGCAGGGAATAAGACTTTGTCTGAAATAAAATTACTGATGAAAAACAGGTTTGTATTATAATACTGTTTTAGATAACCTGCCACCTAAAAATGTATTTTCTGTATAATACGTTTAAAGAAAAAGTACATACAGGTAGATACTCAGGTCTGACTATGCAAGGGAAGTTAAACATGCATCAGGTGTATATGTGTCAGAGCCTGTTGGAAAACTCTATGTCATGCAATTCAGAGCAGACCTGGGACCTGGGAAATCTATTCATCATGAGCTGCAGACCACCACCGTGTTTGCAGTGCAAAAAGCTAGCCTTTCTTTTCTGGATAATAAATGATCACAGAACTGGAAATGAGTCAGACCTTTCAGACCAGCCAAAGACAAACTATCTTTGATTCCAATACTCTTGATTCACCTGTGCATATTCCATGTATTACTCAGGTGCTAAGCAGAAGTGCTTTTTGTCTTCAGGGCTGAAAGACCCTTTAGTTTAAATTAAGGACGTTCACTGGTCTTCCTTGAGAAAGTAAAATAAATTTGCTAGTGGTTACTAGTTGTAAAAAGCTGTTAAAATACACAAGTTCTGCCTCATTTCCAGTGAAATGCTGTGACTTAAGAACACTCGTTTATTGTTACACAGTGTGCTGCCAGACAGTTCAGGTAGATGAAATCTGATTCTCACTGCTTTAAGCATTTCATTATCACTTGTGGGTTGTTTCAAAAGACAAGGAAAATATAAAACTGCATAGAGTGAAGTAGTAACTTGCAGCTGAGACTTTTTAGTGTTTTGTTGTTGTTGTTTTTTTAGTAAATTGACTGCATTTCACCTTTGACTCAGAAGGACCTGATGGTTTTCTATTGCTGAAGAAGCAGGTTTTCTTAATGATGGTGCTATCAGAGGTGAGATGAGTGAAGGAAGCTGTAACATTAAGAGATACACAAGAAATATTAAAAGCTTGACTGGGCAAGTCAGCCTGTGTCAACAGTCATGCTAAGAATATCTGTCACAGTAGAAGCTGTGCCCAGTCTGTGATACCCTGACTGCAAGCTAGGTATGCAGTTAGATTGCTGAAGTGTAGCCCTGTTCATTGACCTGTTACAGTGATATGAAGTGTTAAATGTATTTTTAGGTAAGCTGTCTCTGCTAAATCTAGACAGCAAACTACTTTTGATTTATTCCTGCTATTGCTTTTTCTAAGCACTTTTTCTGATTTCTTATGAATGTGTACATTAATTATATACCTTCGAATTTTAGACCTTTTAGTTTCTTGTTCTTCTAATCATAATGTTCAAATGTAAGCATTAATACTGGATAAAAATAGCAAAAATTGCACGTTTAAATGCAGTTAAATAACTTTGTCATGTCCCTTTGATGCATAAGAATTTGTGTCCATGTTGAAACAAATCATAGAAGAGTTCTTAACTATATTTGCTTGGCATCCTTGCTGTCTTCTCCTAAAGCAATGATGCTTACATTTTCCAGGCTACAGCTGCTTTTAGAAAACAGTAGAAAGCCTTGCAGGCATCTGTTGTTTACTGGATTGCTAATTCTTATTTAAAGCTCTTAACACTAGTCTTTTATGACATTATACTTTAGCACTTACAAAATACAAGTGCATTTGAACAAGTGTTACAGTTCATTGTTAAAATTATTATAGGTTAATTCTGGAATTAACCTACTTGCAGAAAGTAATTTTGCATTTACAACTTCCTGTTCTATATGTAAACAGTTTGTATAATTATCAGCTTGTTAACAGGTTGTGGGATTTTTTTTCTTTCCTTTTTTTTTTTTTTTTTCTTAAGTTCATATAGGAATATTTAAAAATTATTTGGGTCATAAATCCTTCTACTTTCAAAATCCTTATTTGTATTTTCAAGTGTGTTAAACACTGTAACACTTATTGCTGTAATTTCTTTTTAGGAATCTACTTATGTAAGTTTCTTAACTATACTAATAGAAAACCTATTATTTCTTAATTTTATCCTCAGTGGAGCCCTCTAAGACAGAGAAGTATTAGCTTAATTAGATAGGCAAGGAACTATAACGTCAGATAGATTGAATGGCACACAGAGGTCACACAGAGGAAGCCTGTGGTTGGGCTGAGAATTGCAACAAGATCTCTTGAGTCTTGATCTAGTCTCATCTTTTGTTTACAGCTATATATTAAGCCATTTGTTATTTTAATTCTCATTTAGTACTTGTGTTAGGCTGGGATTTTCTTTTTTAAAATAGAACTTTTTATAAATCCTTAGAGCAATCCATAGATCTTCACTGAAATGAAACTTAAACAAAAGCTGCATTTTTCTTTTGGAATTTTTTTCTTAACTTTCTTTAAGAGTTGGGGTTGTTTTGTGTTTGTTGTTTTTTTTTTTACTTCTCTGAACGTTCTGCTTTTGCGGAAATGAGAAATAGAAGAAGAAACTGCAACATCTTCAACCTTGCAAAACTCAAGACTAGCAGGAAAACTTAGCGGAAAGTTTTGCTTATGGTGTTGTCCCTTTAGGCAGATATGAAAGAAAAGAAGTGCACAAGTGGTCAACTTAATAACTCATAAAGTTATTAAGAACCTTGGAGAGGTGGTATCAGTTTTTTGCTCTCAGGGGCTTGGAGAATATGGATGTTGATAACTTGTGCAGCCCTGCCACAACCATCCTACTTTAATTAGATAGGGAAGAAAGCAGATGACTGGTGATACAAAAACCCACTGACCAAATTTTTCTGCTCATCGCAGGCAAATTCTGCCTGATCTCTACTGCTATATTTGCTTCACTAAGTAGTTCCACAGTTCTTGCACTGTCCTCAGCCTTAACATGGGTTATTAGCACACATGTATTTTGAGTTTGGATGATTTGCTAACACGTGCTCGGGCAAAATTAAAAATGTTTTTGCAAATCATCATGTTGCTATACTGTGCATATCAGAGAGATTATCATGTCTGTGCAAAGTAACCAATTTTCCTTTTATACCTTGTCAAGAAGGTGCAGTGAATGAAAATGAATTCCCCACCTCCATAGCTATGAAACTCGTGTCTAGTTTCTACAGGTGAAACATTATTAGAGCTCAAGTAGTTCTTGAATTTAAATTATTTATTATTTACTTATCACTAGAGGTATCTTTTCATGTTATAGTACCACTTAAAGAGCTGTAATGTCCATATGCAATAACAATGAATATTGCAAATATTGTAATGTTTGAAAAGGTGTTGCATTCTAGGAAGGAATTTGTAAATGCTTTTCCAACCCCTTTTTTTTTAATTGCTATGATGGATCTTGCCCTTTGATATTTGCTTTCCAGCATGAGTACTCTAACAAACATGTTTACTTGTAAGAACATTCACTGAAAGAACAAACTGAAAGCATATACTGCTGACTACTTCCAGAACAAGAATTAGGAATCTGTGTTGCAAGTAATTATAGTGAACACCGAGTTCAGGCAAAATTCTCACACGCTAAGGACAACCCAGTATATCATATTATTTGACACTCAAAATATGCTTTTAAAGTGCAGATATTCTCACTGAAGTCATTTACCTCTGCCTGTGCTCTATTCTTCATAAGAATTTGTTCAGTGCAGAAAGTTGACTGTTTTTTCCAAGCTGTGTATTTGCAATGTGTAGCCATCACTTCCCATATAAGGAATGTGTAAGGAAAAATATACTTTTCACTGCAAAACAGCTCCTAGTATAGTGCATATTACTGAAATCTACAAATGTTTAATTGGTTCGTTGACTATTTACTTGTTTGAACTTTTCAAGATAGAATGTATATGTATTACATAGAAAGAGAGTGTTGGTGTTTTTCAAATTCTCTGGTGCTAAGCTCTATACTTCAGCTTTTAAGTCTTCTGAAAAGTATAATATAAGGTAGGATAGCCTGCCTTTTTTTTTGTTTTTTTTTTCCCCTTCTTTCTCTCTAGTGTGAACCTTGGTTGAATGAATTAGCCTTCAGACCAGAGCATTAAGAACAAGTAAATCTGTTTGCTTCGCTGAAGGCAAACAAGGGTGAAATGATTTAAAGTCAGGTAATACAACACCATGAGGGCGTCTCTTAGTGAGTTCCTGTGCATGTGCCTTACTTCTTATGATAATAATGGTCTGTGGTAACGTGTTCTAATACATGTTCCCACAGAACTGCATAACTGTTGCAAAATGAATATGGGTTAAAAAAAAAAAATCATAAAAATGGTCATCCAGGAGAAATCAGTGTTTGCTACATTCTTCTAGAATTCCTCAATCCATGGACAAGCATGTAGTGGTTATAAAAAAGAAAAGAAATAACTTCAGGGAATGTTTCAAGTGCTGGAATAGAATAGAATAATTTTTCTGAAGCTGTGACAAGGGATGCGAGTAGAAGATATTACCTTAAATTGTTTCAATAAGATGTACTATTTTCCCATATAAATCCTGTATCTTAGTCAGTAAAATGACCATTCCCAAAATCCTTTTCCTCTTCTATGATATTATGGGATGTGGAGGGAAGCCCCCTCAGATGTCTGGCATTAGCACCTCACTTTACCACGTCTGCTGAAGGAGAATGGCAGTGGGAAGACTGGCATCATTTATTTGGCTTGAGTTCTGGCACCTGTGTCCTGCAGCAAATTTTCTTTTTTGGACTAAATCTCAAATTCTAGTGTAAGAAGTTTTGGCAAAATTTCAGCGGAATTTTTGCCTGCTCCTATGTTAAGAAATTATCTGTGGGGGGGAAAAAAAAAAAAAGAAATTAAGTGAGTGGTCTAACCCATGCATATAGTTACACTGAATTATTCATTGAATTTGGTTTCTTAAATTTTCTAGTGTCGGTGCTTTCTTGTGTCTCAGAAACATTGCTCCAATAGTTTTTCTTTGTCAAGCTTTCTTTAAAGACATATTATGGCAGCAACACAATACTAAGAAGACATATTCAGAGCAGAAGGCAGAGAGAATGGTCACACTGTTTTTTTAGCCTTATTCTAAGTGCTGTCCGTGCTACCAGTCAGCCTCTTCATCTGAGACTTTTCCCCTACATCTGAAGATCTTAAAAATGCAATGTTTTCATTCAGATTTAGAATTTAATGTTCCACATTACAATGAATCAATTAAAGGGGTATTCAGAGCCAAAGGATCTGTAGGGGTGTCATTTCAATATGGATAGGACTTCTGACACAGTAGATCCAATTCTTTTCCAATTCTGTTTTCTCATCCCCTCCAGGAAATCAATTTTTAAAAAATACATGTTTTAAGGTTGTTAAAATAGCAAGTAGCTTAAAAGTAGTCCTAGGTGTACTTGTCTACTACCTTTATCCACTAGGTGACAGTACAGCTCTTTTACCTTTTGTATCTTTGTCCATAGGTGTTTTTAAAAAAGTCGTGTTATACACACTTAAGAACATGTTGTTTTCAGCTGAGAAGTACGTGCTGTGTGCTTTATTTTTTTTTTAATGGGAAAAAATTCTGTGCAGAATTTTTTATCAGTATAGTTAATTAGTATAAACAACATTTCTCATCGTTGGGCAAACATATTTACTTTTAACTGTGAAAGGCACTACCGAGTGCCTTATCTGTGGTCTGATAAATAACTATCGAAAAAGCAAACACTGGAAGTAACTGAAAAAAAAATCGGTTTGCAGCCCCAAGGTAAGATATGCAAAACAGTTATGTTTTTATTTGTCTATGAGAAAGGAGCTTAAATTAGTAAAACTGTATTTTAAATAAAGAATAGATTGCACAGTGTAACTGACCTTTGTTTAGATGGCTTGTTACAGGTATTGGTCAAAAATAAGTTACACACTTTCTGAACTTCTACTGTTCTATGTCCCAGGGCTACTGATATGAAAGAATTGTGTTTTAAAATGTAGTTGTCTTTTACTTCAGCAGTTATTTACTCCTTACTTTTTGTAAATTTTTTAGAAGCCCAAACACTGGAAAGTAGAAGGTAGAACTATATTTCCTTGTAAAGCTGCGTGCATTTTGGAAAATGACCCTGCTAACATTCATTTCTCTCTGCTGCTCTAGACTTCAGTAAATTAAATCTGAAAATGTCTGTAGACAAATTCCCTCTACCACTGTCCCTGCACAAGATAAAAATTACTGTAAAAATTAATTTTAGTACAGATATATACCATTTAAATGTATAATAAATCAAACTGATCATTTTTCAGTTATATAAAAAACAGGTGAAAGTATTTTAAAAGACCAGGAGTGTAATACCTTTGTTAATAATAAACAAGTTTTTGAATGTATTTGATAATGGCACATCTTTTCAATGATTTTTTTTTTTTTTTTTTGTTACACTTTCAATTTGGGTATTGATTGTATTTTGTGTAACTGTATATTCTCACTAAATAGATGTGATTCCTCTTAAAGAAAAGGACTTTGTTACACAGTAGAATTATTTGATTTTATCCTTGCGGTGCTACTCTCTGAGAATAAATCTTTAAAACAAAAATCTAAATATTAGATAGACAAATTACATACACAGAGTAAATATTGTATATTAATTACAAAACATGCTAGTCAGCAAATAAAAAAATGAAATACATTCACTCACTTGATGAGCACCCTGAACGTGAACCTTTTAGATTTATTTTGAATATTTAGGAAAAAAAAAAGACTTGTGGTAGTTTCCTCACTACTCCTTGACAGAATTTCAGTATGATTTACAGTACTAATTGTTAGCTGAAATTTTGACAGGATTTATGCTCTGGTTACAAACATTATTCCCCGCAATGGTGCAAGTTGGAATAGAATTTGGCCCATTTCTGTTTAATGGCTGAGGATCATGTGTGGCTTGCACATTTAAAATTTATGATAGAGCATTACAAAGGATTGCCTTGTATGTTGACTTAGAATTTCTAGTGACGTTAAAGGCTGGTTTATTTCAGGGCTTCGAGTGAAATGCTGTGGTTCGCCTTTGAGACATCATTTAATATATATATATATAACTGCTATTTGGTTTTGTGTTTGTTGTTGTTTTTTTTTTTACTACAACATGAAGCAAGAATACTTCACTTTTTAAAGAGTTCATCCACAACTTGCATCATTTTCCTGCTTTTTTTCTCAGACAGTCAAGATCTAATACCTTTTACGTTGTCAAATGAATGCTCATTGTGGTAATTGATCATATTTCAGGCAGATACCATCTTTTTACTTCACAACATAAGAAGCATTTCTGTACCACTCAGTTTTATACTAGTACAGTGAAATAATCTACATACATGATGTTAATTAGTTACACAAATAATAGGCACTAATGTAAAACAAAATTTACTGAGCTTTTAACTGAGAGATGATTTAAAAAATGCAAAAAAAATTGTACTTGCAAAAATGCTGCAATTTTCTACAATAATTCAGGAATCAGAGAGGCATTCCCATTCATAACTTTCTGGTAAATAATATATAATTTCCACAATCAAATTGTAGTTAAGGGTGTTTATGACCAAACTCAGCCATTACAAAAAAAAGAGAAGTTATAAAATATTTTTCTATCAGTGGATTTTTTTAAAATATGTATCTGAAAATTTCTACTATCTTGAGGTGCACATAAATCAAAGTTAATGGTTTTCTGACAGAGTTAAAGTTCTGAGCAAAAGAACATGTTATCTTACAAGATGCAATTTCAGAAACCTAAAAAATATTAGTGTTAACAAAATATAATATTATTATTTGAGAGGAATTAGTTGTGTTTTGTATATGTTTTCCCAAAGCAAAACCTAAGCTCTATCATACGTTGCAAGCAGATGCTGTAAGCAGTTTGTAAGCACAATAAAAGTAACTAGAGATTGCTTTTGAAGGGCATCTGGTGCAGTCTGTTTCTTACCTTCCTCATATTACACTAATGACTCTAGTTATTTGTGATTTATAGCAATGCAAGAGAAGCATCAGATCAGTCATGCTCTTAGCAGCTCCCTCTACAAAATAGGGTGTGAAGCAATACCTTTGCTGCTAAAGTTTGATCATCATTATTCCATGTTTCACATGGAAAGGAAAAAAAAAAAAAGACGTTTGATTCTGAACTTGCTGAAATCTGTAAAAACAAAGCTTTCTGTCAGCTTCAGCAGCTATCGGGTCAAGCCCTGTATTCTGATCCTGCAAGGATTTAAATGCCTTCTCTTAAATCCATTAACTTCACATAAGCAAAATCACTGGTAATCTGGGGGCCTTGAATTTTAGCATTAGTTGTTTTTTTTATTTACTTTGTTTCGTTTTATAAGTTGTAGTTGCATCATTCACAGTTGAGGTGTTTTCTTTTTATTTGAATTTTTTTGTATTTATTTCTTTATAAATTTTCATTTAGACAATATTGGAAACGTGCAAAAGAAAGTTCTCTTAGCTTAAGGAACATACGACTAGATGGAGGATGAGGTTTTAGAACTATTCTCATTCAAATTAAATGAAAAATTGGAATGTTAACACATAATGTAGTAGTTGGAAGGATAGCATCTGGCTTTTATCTTTTCAGTTGCAAGAACTGCCTTTCCTATTAAAAATGGCTAAGGACCTCGCAGCATTCAATGTTTTACAGCAAAATGCATAGAATCTAAATGTAAAGTTGGTAGCATTATTTCAGAGACTTTGAAGACGTATAGCCTCTAGACAGTAGACAAATCATAGCATCATCTGTCAACCCTTAGCTGAATAGTTTATTGCTAACATTAGGTAACACTAGGATACTGCAATCTTTTTGCAGCACCAGCTAGAAAGCAAGGCTTTTTCTCCCATTTTAAGTAACAACAGTAGACTCAGAAGTGACATTCATTGTTATCTGTTTCATATGAATCAATTTGTAATAATGTATTAATTATCTGTGAGTAGCAGCTATTTCAGTACTTTCTTTGTGCTTTGGGATGCTCTGTCTGTGTTTCTCTTCAGTTCTTCCCTAATATTTTCCCATAATCTCATTACCTGGCTAGCACCCATCTGATTTTACTGTTAGGCAGAGTCAGCATGAACTATGGCTAGACTGGTGCAGAGGCTGTATAAATAGACTCATAATTAATAGCTGCAACTAGATATATGATTGTTGAATGCACAATTATTTATTCATTATTTCCCTTTAAATAAAATACTTATTTCTCTTTAAATAAAAGCAGGTAAGACTATCAGACTGAAAACCTGTCTAGCTTGACTTCCCAGCAGCTGATTTAAATAATAATAATAGTAATAATAATTTAAAATATTTTTTGGATATCTATCTCTGTGATATTTTTAATTGAAATTGGTCAGTCACAAAATCCCAGAAACCTGAGATTAGAGGGGATCTCTGGTGGCAGTGTCCACATCAACTTCATTTCAAAGAATTCTCAGGAAGGATCGATTGCTCCAGGCTATGCCCACTTAGGTTCTGAGTAACTTCACAACCCGTCTGGGTAACCTGTACAGTCACCTTTGTGAAAAGAGTTTTTCTTACGTTGAAACAGTTTCCTGTATTTTAGTTTTTCAGCTTGCCTCTTGTCCTGTCCCTGGGCACCAATGCGAAAGAGCAGTCTGGCTTCGTCAGCCACAGCCCACACATGAGGTTTTCACATATAGTGACAAGATCTCCCTGAGCCTGCCCTTCTCAGGGCAGAGCAGTGCCAGATCCCAGACTTTCCTTGACTTTCAGAAGTTCCTGTCTCTTTTGGGCCCTTTGTTGGACTTGCTCCAGTTTGTCCACATCCCTTCTGTTCATGCACAAGACAGTACATGCTGCCTGTCACCGTTCTTACCATTCTGTCTTGCAGAATGTATGTATGAAAGCTGTACTTAGTGAGCAGTCAGAGGTGATTATTTTTTTGTGCATCGGTTCAAAAACTATCAGGCAATGGGATTAAAAGTATACTTGATTTTCTTCTCTGTATGTAAAATAATCAGAAGTGCAGAAGTTACAACAAGGAAGAAGTTACAATTGCAGAATTCTTCACAGCAAGAAAGCAGTATCTTTGCTGTAGCCAACAGTACTGTTTGTTGTTCAGGATAAACAAACTTTGATAAAATAATCTTGTACACTGGGAAAATAATGCCTCAATCCCACGTGCTGCTTGCACCTCAATTTTTAATGACTTTTATGCAGATTATATAAACATATAAGTGATCTGCAGAAAGTACTTGAATCTTCCAATTTTGATGTGCTCTCCGACACAATTTGTTTTCAAAGAAGTCACTTTAGCTGGAAGCTGTGAATTTGGAAATTGTTCTGTAATATGGGCATAACATTCTTTTTACTGATTTCAGTAGTTAAGACTTGGACCAAAAATATGCCTATGAATTGTACACATTTTTAGATAGTTACACTGTAGAATAGCCATGTTCTTGTTAAATATTACATGTGCTTGCACCTCATCAAATTTGTTTGGGTTTTTTTATATTACTATTTGTATTCTTGCTTTGAGTTACCTGTCATTTGGTTAAAGAAACGTGATGTATTCCAATACAGAAGTGACAAAAAGCCTAGAAAACTGGCATAGCGAAGTGAGATAGACACACAGGAAAAAAGCAATTCTAATCTGCAAGTGCTTTCTCCATTTTTGCATTTCAAAAGAACAAAATGCTATTTGTTATAATAGCATTACACGTAAAATAGTATTTCATTATAATCTCTAAAAACAAAAGGAATTTTAAATGTAATGCTCTACAGAATGCTATTGTGTCAGGATTTTTGCTGATCTTTGTATTTGATAATATGCTTTGATATGCAAGTAGTGATGGAAGAATTGTCTTCAGTCAGAAAGATATTTAGTGAGCCTACAATTAGTGACATCAATTAATAAAGGTTATTGTGACCTTTAATGAATATTTAGATAAATTAATTGAAGAAAGTAACATATGCTATTTCTCTAATTAATTACTGATACTCTAATTTAAATTTGCAAATAGAAAATACATTTTTTAAGCAATATCCAAAATTCCATGTCTTTTTGCTATTATTTTTATAGTATACCAAATTACTTCCTCATCCCGGAAACTTTTTATGCATTCTTTTTCTGAGTGTACAAATGAACCTGAAGGACAAGTTATTTACGAAAACTGAGCACCAAAATTTTCAGGAGATCACTGCTTAAGACCATCAACTGATGTAGAACGCCAAATGAGAGTTACTTACTCAAAATCTCTTTTGTCCCTTGCTTCTCAAGTAATATTAGCAATAAACACACAGCAAATTAGTTTTCCAGCTTTATTCAGAGAGATAATTCTGCTTATCAGTAGGAGTTCAAAGAGTACCAGCCATTAAGGGACTCAAATAGAGTAGGAAAGAAAACATCAGGGCAAGAACGGATAGAAGAGCTTCCATCGGAAAAGCATGTCATGCAACTTAGCTGACAAATCTCCAAGAGAAAATTGTTCATAAAGTCAAAACTTCAGCTCCCCCCCCAGTGTCTTTTAGAGGTTTATGAGCAGTAGCAAAAAAAACTTATTTGATGAAGGATCATGGTAGAAGGAGAATGTTTGTGATTCAGCTTCGTAAAGCAAATGCAAATTAACTTGTGGCATTTGGGATTTACTAATATTGGTCCCTATTGATTTGTTGGATTTTTCAGTTGTGATTCATGGGGTTGTGAATTGAGAAGATGCAGACCACTGACCTGATACTGGTGAAACACATGCAGATAAAAACTCGGAAGCAAAAAGCTGTTTGGATTTTTTCAAGCTAGAAATGCAAGGGGTTGTGATTCCTTAGCTAAATCAAAACTTTTCCCACCACAGTGTGGAAGTGCTTTGGCTAATTATTTGAATTAAGGTATTTCTCATGCTCGGCTTTTAGTCTAAGAGTTTACTCAGGCAATATATACTGAAGAAAATAATTCTTACATCAATGTGTGAAGACAAAATAAACAATGTATGCTTTCCTAGTTTTATAGATACATGATGATATTCCCTGTTCAGGATTTCCCAAGTTATGCATCAGAGTTCATTCTGATGCATTCAGATGTTAGAGGAAATCTTATGTTCTGCTTGCACAAGGGGCCTCTTCTACTACATTATTTCTGTTTCTTCTAAAGTTGAGAGATGTGCATACCCAGCATTTGTCAGAGTGAAGGTTCTGTCCTGTATTATATGCAGGGCTCAGCTTAACAAGCTTGTTCCTCATGGTTTTTTTTTAACATTTCTAGATAAGTTTAATGGATCTGTTCCATTAAAAATACAGCTACAGAACGCCTATACGTTAGGGAGATTTCATATGACTCTTATTGCACCTGAAAAAATAGTTTCATTTTCAGCCCTAAATAGTGAGAGAACAACATCAATGTTTCATGGCTTTACATTTTAATATACCAGGTGAGAGAGCTACTCTTCAGAATGGTTGTCATGCTAGTTTGAAAAAAAACACAAAAACTTGTGAGCTTTCAGGAGTTGAACAGACTGTGCTGGCTGAGTGCCAGTGTAAGTAAAATGTGCAGAAATGTAATGGCCTGGAGCAAACTAACAAATGAGTCTCTTGCATGAGGTTAGAATTGAGATCTGGGAAAAACAAGAAAATGCATGTCATCAATATTTATTTGTGCTTTTGGAGGATTCTAATGGAGAAAACAAATATGTTTCATTTTAAAATAAGACATTAAGGTAAAAGATGAAAAGTTGGAAAATGCTGGATATTCAGAAGTAACAGCATTAGCAAATCATGTCCTCTGTGATTTGATTATGCCTCCTACTGCTAGGCTGTGTCTATACAGGTGCTTGCAACTGACAGAAATGGCAAGATACAACAGGTGGATGGCAGAGATAAATTAAGATGAAAGGGAGAAGAATAATGCAATGACAGAGAAATGTGTGCAAAGTTTGGATATAGCTATAACTATCTGGATTCAGCAGATTAAACTATCATTACTTAAGTTTTACCTTCTGTGTTGCCATTGTATAGTGTGTGCATTATCAGATGCATACAAGGATTATCCTTGAATGTCGGCTGATGTGATTTCATCTGATCCATTCACTCAGATGAACAAGGAATTCTATTTTGATAGCATTTGTGTTCTGTGCATATGTTTCTTATAATAGCAAAGGCTCAACATAGATTTACAGAGATGCAAACCTTCTTATCAGATGGACTTTGATTCTGAAGCGTGATGGTGATGCCCATGGCAAACTGATACTCAAAAACTGATGAAAAATGTCCTGGGGGTTTAGTTTGTAACAGAGGAAAAAAAAAAATTACATGTGTTGCGAATAGCACTTCTGAGTGCTGAATGTCATTGGAAGATACACTGTTTGTTAGAAGAAAGATTGCTGTACCTAACTTTTGAAGCTTCTTTGTTACTTCAAAATTCATATAATTTTTAAACTGTTTAGATGTTGTTTCTTTTCCTAAAAAATGAGTGTTTTAATTCTAGATTAAGTGAAGGATAGCAATTATTTAACACAACCTGTACTGGTTCAGAGAACTGATTGTTTCCTCAGAGCAATTTTCTGTTACACTCACACACTCACACTGTCATTTTTTCCTACATTTGTAGGTCAGGTATGGACTGCTTCCCAGTACAGACTTGTACGGTGATTGCAAGTTGTCTAATCCAGAGGTACCAGCTATTATTTTTGAGGAAAACTGAAGTAAAATGGTGGTAATCTTCTGAAGAACTTCTGTTTTCTGCAGGAATGAATTCTCAGAAACAATTCTGAATGAATGGAATAATTTTATACTGATAGGCTATCCAAGGTAGTCATTCCAAGGAAGTCATAACCTACAAATTAAGTATGTGAATACTTACAGTACCTGAGGCATGAAGTTTCATCTGTGGCATATGAGGAATATTTTAAAAGTCTTTTTGGCTTTATTGCCAAGGCTGCCAATCAGCCCAATTGGGTTTTTAAATCTCAGGAGACTTTCATTATTTTTGTAACTTGATGTTTCTCTTTACCTTTAAATAGCCTCTGAGATCCTTCAAAAAAGCTAATTATTATTAATTAATTAATTAATTTAGTGGTTGACATATTTTTTTACATACTGGGAACTGAAGTTATTATTTGTGTTTTTAGGATTTACTGAAACAACTTTTTTTTCCTCTGAGTTCTTACTATTCATCAATCTTGATTTCTAACATTCATATTTCAATAACATAAGTGTCTGTTATGAGAAACTTGTCTTGAAATTTGTTGTTGAAAATTACAAGATGAGCCTCTTGGATTATTTAATTCACAAGGTAAATCTATTGATAATCTTAACTATTTCTTAAATTTATATGCTTTATCTGTAAGTTCATGGCATTTTCCCAGCTTCTACAAGCAATTACAGTCATTATTCTAGCATCTTAGAAATAGTATACTTAGTTTGTGCAGTACTCATTTAATCCAGAAAGCATCTTGATTCTTGGAGTCAGAGCTAGAAGGTTTATACTTGAGATGATTTCACATAGTTTAGGAATAGATCTAGAATCTTGAGATGAAATGCTTGCATGAGTTTTGAGGAAAAGTCTGTTATTTTGTGAAATAAAGACTTCTGAAATCTTGTGAGATCTCTTGATTCTATTTTTATAAATACAGAAAAAATAATGTAGGATGATTTCCTAACAGTAGCTCTAGTAACCTGATTTCAGTTTTAGGAAGCTAATGGGCCATGGTCATAGCAGCCATTCTGGCTTTTGTGCTGAGCTGTGTACCAAAACAAAAGGAAATATGGCTCTGGGTCTCTTCCTGCTGGAAGCACCAACTGAAATGCCCTCTGTAATTATGGGACTATTGACAGGAGTAGAAAGACAAGGTGTTAGGGTAGCATATTCCTTAATTAGGGAAAAATCCACCATTCTGATGGCAACATGCCACCAGCTGGAGCATGCATTTGAGGGTTTGCAAAAGACAAAAGACAAAATAGACAAAAGAATTGACCACAATATTGGCATCCTAAAATGACAAAGGAAGATGAAGATGAGTATGCACTATTCAGCACCTTTAAAAATATCACTGTGGAAGCCATCCGACAAGTTGTTTTAAGCCAACTTTGTTTATTTAAATTAAGTCATCCTGTCAGTGCTGACAACGAAGAATTCACATACTTAACTCTTCTTTAGCCCAATTCTTTTATTCTTAGTGAGGTCAGATAAGGTAGATGGAGTTTTCCCTTGTCAGTACCCCTTCCCTGAAATTATCGCTAACAACTGTGAAAATGATCTGATGCCTCTGTGCTAGGAGAATTTCATGAATGGATCTCAAAAACCTGTCGCTCAATGACAGATCATAGTTGCAATAGTTGCTCAGAATAAAGATCTTACAGTTTGGAAAGAATGCCATTTAAAAAATGAAATGAATAAAATATTGTGCCCTTTAAAGTAAATCCAAAACAATCTTTTAAAAATTCATTTGTATAATGTATGTTTTTTGTTAACTATTTAAAGGACAACAACACTAGATGACAGTTTGTTTCTACATCAGTTTATGTAAAGGCTTGGGTATGAGATGCACTGTTCTTGGAAATGTAATATGGTTTTGTTGATTAGTTTTCTGCATGGTATAACTTGTTTAGATGATATAGAGACTAGATTTTAATTCTAGGTTTAACTAATCATCATCAGATAGTTTCCCAAACACCTTTCAAGTTTTTGTCTTCATAAGAAGCTGAATATAGCTTGGGCAATCAGCATTATAAAAAAATCTCTGTGATTCAGAGATTATTACTCTGTCAGAAAACTGCACTGGAACATGACTAGCTCTTGAAACTAGTTATTACTGTTACGTAAAGTATGTAAGATACTCTAACCTATTTTTTTCCTATTTCCTGCAAGCCATTTTTAAAGAATGTATTATATCCATACTGTTAATACCACTTTATGTACATACACTCCAAGTTTTCTGTCTGTTGAGATGCCATCACTTTCTCAGTGTAGTCAGGCAGGGATATGCATTCACTAATATCAATGTTGCAAGCTTGTATTTGGAAAAAAAAAAATATATATATATATACAATATAAAAACAGTCCTTTACAACTTTGTGTGAATACAACTGTTTTCTTTAACTGATCAGATGACTGTGCTGAAATATGATAATAAAAAATATTTCTGGCAATCCATGTTCTGATATTTAACTTCTCAGGGTATTTTTAGTAGTAAGCTCTTGGGGAGTTGTTGATCAGTGATGCCAAGTCCAACTAGCGCCCAGTAACTAGTGATATTGTTTAGGAATTGATACTAGGAGTAGCAGTGAATCAAGTCTTCTTTAATTGGCTTGATGATGGGGTGGAGAGCATTCTCAGCAAGTTTGTGAGTGGCACCAAAGGGACTGGAGCAGAAGACCAGGGCTTTCTAATGTCTGACTTAATTATGTAGGGATGTGCATTCCAAACTGAATTATACAGTATTTCATCCACAGCCCATACTGTATTCACAGTGCTCTGTAATACCTAGAGTATGAGCTGGTATGCCTCTGGTAGATGAGCTGCAAATTACCTCAAAAGCCACCGGTTGCCTTCTCTTTCTCTTTTATCTCACATCAACACTGTTCAGAGAATTAGTTCTGTGACAGATCATCTGTGTTCTTTGGCAGTTAGTTTACATGTAAAAAACACTTGTCAGAGATTAGAGATTGTATTACAGAAATAAATGGTGATTAAAGAATCCTCATGTGCTTTTTTGATTCATTTTGTCCTGAAAGTAAATTATCTTGTTTTACAAAACTGAGCAGAGAAAAAAAGAAAAGAAAGAAAAAACAAGAAAGAAAGACCCTTATGAATTCAGAGTCACTTTCAGCACAACAGAATAAGGACATTTCTGCCTTACCTGGGAAAATGCTTTCCACAAGGAAGAAGTTGAGAATAGCTATCAGTAATGGTAGTAAGTCCTCGTGCTCTTAGCGGAAAATGTAGGATACTTTTTTGTTGGTGAGTTCAGCATTAGCAGCTTCCTCTTGGAGGATTATTGTTCTATCTTTGTGTTAAATAGAGATACACCTTTTGTCCTTCTTATTTGCTTACTTGTTTTTTGTTTTTTAATGCTGGCAAGCTGCTGCTGTGATAGTTTTGGAAAGGGGAGCTAGTGCTTGAAAATGCTGAAGATAGGTTAAAATTCTAGACATGGCATGTTGACATTTCCCAGTTAACACATGGCTTTGTAGTAGATTTCTCTGAAACTCTGCCATGATATACTGCCAGCAAATGGGAGTGGTGAAAAATAATGGGAAGACCAGTGACTGTTAAAATAACACAAAATAGTGGTGTTGTCATCACCTATTGCCGTAACACAGAATTAAAAAAAATAAAAAATAAATAAAAAAATTGCATGCAATAAGAAGAATCTAGAGTATCTTACTGTGTTTTGTATAGGAGTCTTACTCAAAAAAGTATTTTACCTTTATTTTATCCATAGGTACTTGATGATGTGTTCAGCAGCTTTAGCACCAATTGTCCAGTTCCTTGCTGGTATACATTAGCAGACTTCTCTGAAATGCTAGGAAGCTGCAGTGCTTTAAGTCAATAAATGTTTACAAGCTTCAGTGGAAATTTTGGACAGAAAAGAATCAAAGATGGGTGTACTTGTGAGGGGGTGTTCAATTTCTACTTATTTATGTAAAGCTCTACAAAATGAATGAGCCCTGCCTGCAAATGTTAAATACAAAATCTTTAATGAAAACCTAAATCTTAAAGTGGCACTAGGTCTACCTAATTTTAACAGTAATATATTCTTTTGTAATACTATAATTGTTGGTAGTAGTAAAGCAGAAAAAAAGATGTATTTGAAAATTTTAGGAATATGCAAACCACTGGATGAAAATCTAAATTTATGCAGTACTAACTTTTTGCTTTTAATTAAATGAAATATTTACTAGAAAGAGTCTCAACTGTAAAACAGCTGATTTTGGCAGTGTAAAAAAGATTTTCTGCTGTGTAATTGATTTTAATACAATATATTTGATTATTTCATCACTGTTTTTCCCACTAAAGAGGAAAAGTTTGGTGTGAATTTAATCTTTCATATTAAAGATCAGAATAAATGAAGAAAATGTCATTTGTAACTAAATATATAGCTAAATATAACTAATTATTAATAATTATATTATAATTATAATTAACTATATATATAAACAGAATAAATGAAGAAAATGTCATTTGAGACTAAAGTTATAGCAATTCAAATGAGAAAAAAACATTGTCTTATAATTGCTTTTATGTAACATTCGTTATTAAACAACAGAAAGATCGTGTAAGACAGTTTTTCAGTAGCCATATGGAAAAATTAAGTTTTTACATTTGTATAGCAGTAGTATACCTATACTCTTGGATTCTATCCTAAGTACATTTTCACTAGACAGGGAAGATAGAACTTAGAGTGTTTTATGTTCCCATGAAAGTTTTGTAAAGTGTTATCAGCCATGGAGTTGTTTCACAGCCAATTCAGAAAGTAGGAGTTGTTCAGTTTACATTCCAGCAATTAGTGGTGGATTTTGTCGGGGGGGGGAAAAGAACAACTTACCCACTTCTTTCAACTATCTTGATGCAAACCACGTCTTTTATCATGAACAACAACAATAAAAAATAACCCAAAACATTCAAACACAGATTAGCAGAGAGAGATATTGCTACAAAAACACTTTCTAAAACTAAGGTGGATGCAGTTTGGTATGTTAGGGTGCAGCAATGTCAAATCCTAATTCTGAAATGTTAGCTTTTCGTCATGGTCAGTTGTCTCAATCTCTAGCTACTGGTCATCCAATACTAAGCTTATCCTAGATGAAAATTAGCTAGTTTTTTTGTGAAGTGTCATGTATTTTGCCGTACTGCATGTGGGGTAACATCACTGATTTGAAGTTTGTAATTCAGAAGTAGTGGATTACCACTTATATACTTTGTTCTTGGGTAGATTTTATTTAAAACTGAGATGTAATCATAGATCTTAAATTAATGATGGGAACAGAAAATATTCTTCTTTGATATTTCTGAAATGTTTCTGTTCACATCAGCATGAAAGTGAAGCTGTTGAAATTTTGTGTGGGGATTGAGGAAGAAAACTCACCCTGGGATAGTTTCTCACTTTGTGAATAGTTAATTCACTTCAGAGCATATACTTCACACTATAATTTTTGCACTTCTAATTTTTCATAGCACTGTGGAGTTCAGTAGTTGTTCCAGAACAGCCTGCTCTAAAGTTCTTGTTTTCAGCTTGTTCCATAGCTAACCAGTATATTTTTTACAAAATTTGTATGTCTTTTTCTTTAGCTACCTGGCATCTTTTTAGTCAGAAGAATGATTTATATTAAGTGATTCCAGAAAAAAATAAGGTTTTACTCTGCTTTATAATGTTAATCTTTTAGGAACATTTCCTTCTTGCTATTAGATTTGTTGTTAGACAAGCTTTAATTTGAACTTTCTTATACCTTCTGTACAGTGTCCTAAACTGAAATTTTTAGGTCAGACGTGATACATTTTTGAGGTAACATAGAGTAGGGCATAGAAAATTGCTGCTATCTATATTACACTTCCAGCTTTAATATGCCCGTTTCTATTTGCTTTCTTCAACCTGAACAGCAAGTGACACTCTCATTTTATTATTCATGCATCTAGATACTTTGTTATGTGATTATATTGATGGTTCAAAACATAATGGAAAAAACCTACATCTCATTATTAACTATTCGAATATTCTCAACTTCAGGAAGTATTTGGCAAAAATAAGCACGTTGATTTGATTTTTAAACTCAATTTCATTCTGTTCATGCAAATTTTTCCTTTAATTATATGTGGAAGTAGTTTTGACTCTTGTTTTAAATCAAATCTCTTAAATGATAGGTGAAAGATGCATGCCTCTTGAATTAAGTGATAAATAATTGAAGTTTTCAGCTATACAGTTGGGATCAGATACTAGAAAAGAAGATTTGAAGAATAAAGTTGAGGTGCAACAATAATCTCTCATGGTTCCTAGTTTAGGAGAAAGCTCTTACTGCATCCCATTCAGAAGAATTTCTTGAAGAATATAGTTTTGCTTCTCATCACACCTGCTTGCTGATTCCAGTATTGATACTATTGCAGGCTTTTTGACTGCTTGTGAACCTTCCCACTATGGCATTTGAAGGAGTCTACAAGAAATTTAGCACATTATTAATTAAACTATCCTAGGGAAGACTACAAGGTTTACATTTTTAAATAGAACATGTGGGTTACAAATTGCTTTTATATACACAAGAGGAGAACTGAGCATCTTTGAGGTCAGTTCCAAATCAAGCCTTTGGTTGATGGCCCTGTTTGTGGCAGGAGGTTGGAACTTGATGATTCTTAGGGTCCATTCCAACCCAAGTCATTCTATGATTCTACAGTTAAGTTAGCAGATTTGATTAGTTAATTCTTTTTATGACTGGACCTAATCCAAAATCCATTTACCTCAGTGTCTTTATATAATGCCTGTGCTGCATAGAGAGACTTCTAAGTAATGGGATCTGTGTAAAAAGGGGCACAAGGGAGTGCAGATATGTGACTTTCTTTATAAATATCTCGTAGACTTTGTGTTATAATTATCTGTTGACATCATGGGAAGTGCTTTATTTAAAGCTTATGTATTCAAAAATACTTTTATTGAGGAACATAAAACCTTCACACTGAATTCAGTGTGAAGGTTATTGTATTCCTTTGAACATGTTCTTTAGCTTCCTAGCATTGAAGACAAAGCTGACCTTCTTGAAATGCATGTTAGTAGATCTGAACGTCTCTTAGCATCATTGCCAGTTTCAGTTATTGTAGCGCTTGTGGAGTATCCTGTGGAAGTGCAGTAGTTCTCTGCCAACAGAGAGGTGCTTGCTTGCCTTTCAGTTTTCTGTGGGATTCCTTGTCAGGTGATATTTATGCATTGCAATGTTGAGTAGTATACAAAGGAGCATAAATAAATAACTAAATCTAAGTTGAAGAATCATTCCATTTTAACGCTCCAAATGCTGAGTAATTTCTAGCTTTGGCAAGTAAAACCAAAATCCTTAGGTAGCAGTGGTTCCATAGTAAGACCAAGGTTTTTTAAAAGTCTTGTATTAAATATTTTAAATTTGTATTTTGTTGAAAATCATGTAATGATACAGTCCTCAAGGACAGGTCAGAAGGCCTATAGACTGTTGAATGTGGGACAAAGAGACCATAAAGAATCTGGTCAGATGTAGCTAATTAAAGGTAAATGAAGGACAGCTGCTTTTTATGTTTCTAGCACATCTTTGATCTGCTCTACCCCTCAGACCTCTGTGGACAAGGTAGTTAAATACAAACTAGGAGGCCTATTTTAAAGACATTAAAGCCCTCCGGGGCAATCGAGGGACAGTCCAAGCAGCCATAAGCTGCTTGCTTTATTCATTAGAGAACTTTAAATGTGTCAAGAAATAGAATAATGTCCATGCTCTTAGATCAGCATTAGCAATGAAGATTACAACAGCTTTGGGACGTATGAATGGGCAAACTTCTTATGAAAACAAGTTTATTGAGCAGCATTTTACTATAACAGCAAAGAAAATACAGGTTACACATTTTCATTGTGGGAATATTGATTCAATATGCACTGAAATATCTAAGGCTGTGGTGACACGGACATAGAATAACCTAGTGCTGACCTCAGTGGGTCTCTTTGGTTGTGTTTCAAAAAACTTACTTTTCAGACACAAGTGATGGAAAGAATATGTCATCTGTGAGTGACATAATAGTATGTAATGCTTGCCAAAGTACTTACGGAGAATTTAGTCGAAATATAGACTTTCACTTGTGTCTAGAGACTCAAACACTTAAGTTTGTAAATTGCAAGTGTTTATTTTATAAGATGAAGCTTTAATGACAATACAAAATCAGTAAAAGATGTATAAAGATTAAATAAAGGAAAAAATAGCAGTTATATGAGCAACTCTATTGCAAATCATTTCAGAAAAAGTGATTTTGTCCAGAATTATTTGTGAGTCCAATAAATGGTTTTTTTTCAGAATTGGAATAGAAGAGAAAATTAAGATGAAGCAAATTTTTGCAATGGTGAATTCTGGAGATGCATGTTATATTACCTTATATCTTTAAGAAATCAGAGAAAATATTTTATAGTTTCAGTTTCTTATTCTCATATCTATTCATTTCTTTAGTGGGACCACAATAATTTATACCACCTAAGGATGCAGTATGTTTCTGAGCTTTTCCTGTGTGCTCTGTTGTTTATTTCTCAATTATCATTTGTGCCAGAACCTAAACATTGCTTATATTTGTGTAATCAAATTTTCTGTAGTATTCAACCTTACTTAGTCAGCTTTGGTTTTTTTTCTTAATCAGATAAAATTGTGAGGAATCTGGAATATAAAATATGGTTATGTCTATTCTCTCTTTGAGTATACCATAAATGCAAATCTTACAAGTCTTACTATTATAGAGAGTAATTGATTTACATGGCATTTTACTCAGGAAGGCTCTGTGAGTAGTGCAGCAGGAACTGCTTGCTTATGAAAGTGCTACCAGAATCTGGAAGAACTTGTCTTCCAAAGAGATGGAGATGAAATTAAAGATCATCTTTGAGTAGTCACTGATTTTCCTGGATGTTTTGGCATTTCCTCCTAGCCTTATTATAAAGGCATTTAACTATACATAAAACTAACTTAATCCTCCAAATTTTTGTAGATATGTTTAAAGGCAATTATGTAGGTACTTCTTCATTTCTCACTCATTACAGGTGAAGTTAATCAAGCCGGTACATCTATGAACTGAGTACTTAATGTATCCATTTTAAAATGAGCAATAAAAATTTCAAATGAAACTGGAAGATGACCTTTGTTTTTTAAAGAGAAAACAGTATTCAAATGAGCACTGAACAGTTAATTTGAAGCACATCTCAAAATTCACTAAGCTCTATTCTAGGCAACAGCAAGTATAAATATGTGGGTATTGCTGGCAGCTTGAGCATAATATACTGATTCAGCTGATAGTACCAAAAACATTGTGAAAAGCAAACAATGAATAAATTTATGCTAAATTTAGAGTACTTTGCCATGCATACTTTCAACATTATAGCTAGATTTTTTTTTCCACCAGAGCGAAGAAATATATTGGTAATTATTGCAGAATTCTGATAAATGTAAGATAGATGCAGACTGGGGATCTGGTTAAATTACACCTATTTTATTTACAGCTGATTTACATTTATCAGCTTAGCTGTGTGTTAGATTGAAAAAGATGAAAAGCATGTTTTGTGTTAGAATGGCTGTGAAAGAGAATACAATAGCTTGATAGGACCATTTATCTTCAATTTAGAGATACTATAAACATAAGTCAAATTGAAATAAGATGAAAGAAATAATCTCAGGGATGGTTGGTTGTTTTTGTTTGTTTGTTTGTTTTAAGGCAATGCTTATTTTTTCTTTTTTTTTTCCCCCACAAATTTTCAGTAACATGAAGAAAAGGATTAAGATCTTCACCATACATTTCGTATTCATATACACACTGATTTATTACTAGAACAACCTCTTGCTGCTTACATATGCATGAGACATCACAAGGTGAAACTTGCCGTTTCAAAGGCTGTAAGTGCAGATAAATGTTTATGAATTTGTGCCCAAGTATAGTGAAAGCTTAGTTTTGAGTATATTAATTTGTGCTATTGCCATTTCAGAAGATCCATGCCATTTTCTGTCATTATTCACATAAATGCTATAACCTAGTTTTTCAAGCTCAGCAAAAATAAGGGAATACAATTACCACTCTCTTTTATTTGCAACAGAACTGAACAAGCAGTTCAATATCTGTAATACTAATGAATTTTATGCTTTCTTTACCTGGGCATGCACCAGTGAAATCATGCTGATTCTCCATGAGTGTTGTCAGTGCCTATGTTGAGCAATTTAAACTGTCTGTTGTGAGTACCAATATGGCCACAGTTCCGGATTAGGGCTTCTGAATTGGAGACAGCTGTAAATCCACAGCTGAGCAGCAGCCAGTCCAGAGGAGCAAAAAAACACTAACTTCCAGCTTAGCTTCCTCACATCTAAGATGCAATTCTCCAGTAAGTGACTTTTCCTTGAAATTCTGAAGATTAAAATGCTAGTTTGCTGCACAACCAGAGAGTCCTCGCTAATTCAACAGAGGCTGAATTGCTTTTGCGAAGAGGGCTCTGAGAACCCACTATAAACAGACTCTCACTATTTTCAGCAGAGGCACTATGGCCCAAACATCAACGGCTTCTGTCTGCAGCTGAAGTCCTCTGCCAGTCTGAAAGCCAGAAAGCAGACTGAAAGCCAGTCTACTGCTCCCCAGGTTTCAGATAGCAATGCTGCACTGGCAGGCTGCCTCTATTAAGGAAACACTGTTGCCTAGCAAGATGTTGAACAGGACTCCGCTCATCAGGTAGGCATGCAAAAGCTGCCTTCTTCTAATAAGCGCTAGGTAATGGCAAACCAGGAGCTCCTGTTGAGATTATCATCAGCAGCTAACACATTTTTAAACGCAGGTATCATTGTCTCTGCCAAGAGAAAAATCATATTCAACATCTTGTTTAATTAACGTGTTTTCTAGCATATTTTCTCAGTGTAGACAAGATCTCTAGGGAAGAATGACTCATGAATACTACATTGCCATTATGGAGTTTCTTTGAGCTAAGGATCCATTTCTCCCTATTTTCTAATGTGAGCATTGGTTTGGCTCATTACATAGCCATTAATGATTTTTGAGGAGCTCCAGGGTATTGTTAGTTAATACCAAACTGCTAAGTAGAATCCTGGGCAAGAGTTAAAATATGCATCACTTTCTTTAGTAACAACTATTGTGCAGATCTTTTTCAGCATATCACATACTAATTGCTGAATAGATTTTCTTGCTGAATTACTTAACACTTACTTTAATTGGGAAGGGCACAATATGTGACCATCTCCTTGGAAAAGGCGAAAAGAGGTATATGTATTATGGTGAATCTAGAGTTTTGTTGGTTTTTTTCATGACTCAGATTTACTCTCACAGAACAGGTAAAAGCATTATGTATCTATGAATATATAGCAAAACAGCAGGCTAACAAAAATTAGCCTGTATGGAATTGACTGCAGGGATGTTTGGTTTTTGTTGTGTTTTTTGTTTGTTTTTTTTTTTACAGTCATTGATTATTCTTCCAACAATCATAATCAGGAAGTGCTTCCACTTCATATTGCCAAACCGTTTTAGCTAACAGACAAACATAAGAATATGTCATTGCTTTTATTAGGATACAAAGAACAACACAAGATTTTGTCTGTCAGAAATATTCTCAGAAGGAAATGCATAGTATACATAAAATATTTATCATCATTTCTTACCTTGTAACTATGTCTACGTAAAAGCCAAAATAAATACAGACTGTTCCAACTGTACAATGCGCAGCGCCTAAAGTGTTTATTGCCACATTTTCTATGACCAGTCTCCTTTCTGTTGTGGTTCTCCAGTGACTGTGTTATTCCAGGGAAATGAATAACACAAGGGTAGGAGGGTGCATAATGACTTCTAAGCAGTAGGGGGTTGTCTGAACTAACACACATGGATCATGCTCTGCATCTCCTCAGTTTGTACTGGAACACCCTTTCAGGGTGCATTTTGCAGAAAACGTATAGGTCAGCTACTCAGATTTCTGTGCAAGACAGGGCAGTGTGTATCACAGACACAGCAAAGCAGTCAGTTCATAGGTTCTAAGAAGAGCTGAAGGCAAGAATTTGTCCAATTTGACCAAAACCGTAATTATTCTATTCTTATCTGTGCAAGAATTAAGCAAGAATTGTTAGCTACATTTCATTCTTTTTTCCTATTCAGTGAACATGCAAGACATGGAATCATTCTTGTTTTGAAGAGTCATAGCATTTTCTGGAAATATTATATGTCCATTGGTACAAGATTTGTGTGTATGATGGAACAACGGAACAAAGAGCAAAGGAACTTAACATAGCTACCACTCACTGAAATGTTTACTTTGAAGAGAAGACTGCCAATTTGATATTTTAAGTGTGACTCTTGTGGAGGGAAATGTAATGTAATCCACTATGGAAAACAGTATAAAAACAGGCAGTATTATCTGGAAAATGGAAAATGTTCCACCTAGGAGAGTTGCTTCGGTGTCAGTATTCTCTGATATTTTCTCCCTCTGCAGCCTTAGCTAATCAGCATCATGGTTTACATAACAGAACTCTGGACTTCCCTCTTGGTTGTTGATTTTCCACTTGTGTACGTTCAAAATGTTGTCAATGATGACAGCTGGTTATTTCTTCTACACACAGATTTTTATTGTCTTATTTTATTGTTAGTATCCAGTTTTCACAAGGAACGTTTTCCCACCCAGAAGACAACAAAGGTTGGATTGCTCCAGTAATTGTTCTTTGCTATGTTTCCTTTGGGCTCTTGTTCAGTTTGTTGGATCTGAATTGCTTTAAACATAATTAGACCATTATAAATCACTCTGAATTAGTTCACATGTGATATCACCAAGGAGACCCAGTGGGACTATTAGAACATGTTTTTGGACAATCTATCTATGTAGCTATGTTGACTACTTTATCATGAAAATAAAGTTGGTAAACAGTAGTCTTTTCAGTATGATAAATTAAAATATATTGCACCATATCTATTTAACTAATTAGATTTTCATAATGCTAATAGAATTTGCCACAAACCTGATGAACATTAGCTGAAGAAAGAGCAATATATTTTATTTTATTGGGCACATCTCAGAGTGCTTGTAATTTAGTAAGGCCACCACACTTTCTGGGCAGGCTATCAAGTAGGATGTTGTAATGATCTGCATGACTACTATAGTAGATGGAAAAATGTAGCTTGTGTTTGTAGCTGTTCCATTAACATCTTGCACAGTGTGCACTCCTTTTGTGCTCTTCAGAGAATCTTGTAATAATCCCAAGTAATTATACACTGTTTAAAACCTAGTGTGTAATTAAATGATGATACGAAAGAAGGACTGAGAAAAACAGATAACCAATAGAATCCTGAAGCTATCAAAACAGATCTCATGCCAAAGACCTTGGAATTCATCTGATTTAGTTGCTGGAAAAATGCCTGAATTAAAAATTATTCTATGAGGACCAAGAAAATAGAGCCAAATTCTGGCACTATACACTTTTCTCCCAAAATGGACATTAATGCTACAAAAACAGAATAGGGTGAACAGCCCCCAGCCCCATGCTTGCCCCCCTACTGTTGTTTGTATCTGCCAAAACAAAACAGAAGAGAAGATCTAACACTTGCAGGTGAGAGAAGTTAGAAAAGGAGGGTCGTTAGAAAAGAAAAAGCTCATAGGTAGTGCCAGCACTGAAACACTTGACTGCAGCTCTATTTGTAAAGCACCTGTTGGCAGCTGTGACGTGGTTTATAGGTTTTGGGACAGAATGAGGACAGAAAACTTGCAGTCTGTGTTCGCTTATGTGACATGTGATTTGTTCTTGTTTTATTAAAATATAAGTCATTCCTGGGCAATAATTATGGCAATAAATATATCTATTCAGAAATAAAATCTACACCTCTAATTTTCTAGAAAAAAAATTTAAAATATTAAATCACATGATTTTGAATGAATTTCATTAATATTAATATATATATTAGTTTGATGGCTGATGCCCATGTGTGTTGTCTACCTTTTTTGCAGAAATGAAATGTTGAGTAGGGTGGAAAGAAAACACGGCAAAACAATAGTCAAATATTACTTTGATAGTTTCATTCAAACACAGCCAGAAGAGACTGGGTGTAAGGGGTTATCTGGCCAGTTTTATGTTTTGCAAGCATTATACATTACAGTGTAATTGTAGAAAAGAGGGAAAAATTGTAATTTTGCCATGGATCAGGGGCAATAAGTGGGTGGTAAAGGTCTGGGCTTTTCATGAGGTGGTAGCAGGGTGGAAGACAGTAATGGAACCAGCTTTGAAGCCAGTGGTTTCAAGTGCATAGGGATTTTCCAGATCTCTTCTTTTGCCAGAATTTTCCATGTGCCATCCACACCCTCCCCTCTTGGACATGGAAAGTCCCCAGCATGTGAATTTAAGTGTTTATGATGGCTTGTGGAACAGGAAGGGAGAACACGTGGACAGCATTCAGTGGTAGCTGAGGAGCAGGACAAGATGTAGAGCCAATAAGACCACAGCTCAAATAGCCAACTCAAGAATGGCCAGTCATTTTAATACCAGGTTCATCAGAGCCGCCAACACTGTCTTCCTTAACAACAGTATCTTTAAGGATTAGTCACATATGACAAAGAAGCTTGTGTTAACCTGAACTCCAACTACTTTCTGCGAGAATTAATGTATTTGTTTATGATGGCAGCCAAATATTCCTGATGATCTTAAGGCAGAGAACTGAGCAGAAATGATGAATAAAGTGATCCCATAGTTAATATGTGCTAGCTTTCCTCTCTGCAGCAAACAGCTATCACTTAGCTTAGTGTCTAAACTCTTTGAAGAAGAGTATGTTGCATATATGAGGTATTTAAGTACTGTAACATTAAGGATACCTTTAGGTTTTCACTTTTCAAAGTTCAAGAACTAGCTAAGTCAGTGAAAACGAAATTAGTTTGTACAAGTGCTTACTAGGCCTTTTTTATTATTATTTTATAGGTCTTGTAGAAATTTGCCTGATGCATCCCCTTGATGTAGTGAAAACAAGGTAAGATTCTGCTCGGACAGGTTTTGTTGACACTGGAAGACATCCAATTTGGGAGCTGTCAGAAAATAAAAAGCTAGAACTTCTCCAAGTAAGATAACTTCTGTCTTTAATGGCATTTGTATTTACTTACCTATATCTACAGCATTTGACAGTTGGAATTTGAATAGCATAACACTTTTCTGGTTAGAGGTCATCTAAAGGTGATAAATATATTTTATGACACATATTTTGAGGTTGTAATTAAATCCTCCTGTATGAAGATGGCTACAATTAAATTTGCTTCAGATACGTATTATCTGCAGTAATATTTTTTTAATGTAAATGGGAAATAACATACTGCCTCCAAAGTTATTGTCAGAGATCTCTGAGACCTGACATAAATGATAAAAATGTTGAAATGGGGTGTTTCGTGTTTGCTCTGTGAGCTAAGTAACTTCGTGCTTTTACCTTTTGCCACTATTTTCTTTTCTGACTACTCGTTTATGTGAGTATAAATGATGAAATGACCTGGAAAATTTGTTTATACGTTTTTTTTCAGTGTTGTTTTTGAGATAGAAGAATAATAGTCAAGTTCCTAATTTTTTTAATATATTTTTCCTTTTCCTTTTTCAGTTTGCATACTGATTCTTAAGTGAGTGTTACCATATATGAAAGGCAAACTAGAATGCAGAAGTATACAACAAAGAGAAGAAAAAATGTCACTCCATGTATACTTCATGCAATATCTATACTTACTATATATGTATCTCTGTGTAGTTTTCACTGATTTAAGTAAAAAAGCTTCACTGGAAGATGAATCAAACCTCTACAAATGATGAAGAGAACAGTTGTATTGGCTAGAATATGTTTGAGGCTGTCAATGAGGACTTGAGTTCATCACTGAGTTCGGTTTGTTAGTCAGCATGTTGCTACAGATGTATTTTAGGTTCTTCTGAGGTTTACCTAAGGCTTTTAGATACTTTTCTGTAGCTTGCTTTTTTGCGGGAGACCCTCTATGGTCATTGGTCCAAACCAGAGAACAGCAGTGCAGGCTGCATCCACATCAATTGCTGACTGGGTGCAGGAGGTGCTCCTCAGTGCTCTGAGTTTGCTCAGGAAATTCTTAATCAGGAATAATTTGATTGCTCTATAGAGAGTACACCTAGTAGTTTCAAACTAGGTTCTTTGTAACTCTTCAAGTACACTGAGGCTTTGCAATTACAACTTAATTTACATAGAAAGACAAATATTAAAGTACAAGCAAAAGAGATACAAGACCAAACTTAAAAGAACAAAGATTTTTCTTGCTCTTCTATTTCTGTTGTAGTCCATGTGAGTGTACTTCAGTGGCATCATTTTGGCAGACAGTGCTGTAAGAATTCTTCAACTCCGTGGATGAATTATCTGTTCATGTCTTCCTCTTTATACTAAACTAGATGTCGTATGTCCTTCAGCATAAATGCACCATCAGTACTTTACTTCTCATGTCTTTGCTGTCCTTGAGATTGTCATCCAATCCATCCATTTATATTGCAGATTTTACTTTTTTATGTGTCATACTGTTAAAAGAGATCATATGTGAGATCTAGAAATGGATAGCATTCAAGAATTCAAGAGGATGTTTGTGAAGCTTTATCGACATTAAAAAAAAAAAAAATTAGGAGCCTTTTTAAATGTGAAATCTGAGCCAGTGAACAATTAAAAAAGAAGAAAGAGTAAAAGAACAATAGCTGTGTGGGAGAAAGCAGATTACAGTTCAGAGGGAAACCAAGGGGCTGAATCAAGTAAAAAAGCTGCTAAGCAAATTTTTCTCCCATTGTGTTAATTTCAACTCTGTGGAAGTGAGCAGTGCCTAAGCAATAGCTTATCTTTGTTCTGTTGGTGCAGATGTATTTAAAGATATTACATGGATTTTGATAGTTCTGCTGAGTTTAGTATTTGTCAGTACTTGTAAATATTTACATCTTGAAAGCCAGTAGTAAAACCAAAAATGGAATATTCTCTGATCTCAATCACCATTCAGTTCTATGTATATTGTATCCTTTTCCTTCATTTTGTGATGGCTAAAAATTCTCAAAACTAGAGTAGCTTAATCTTTTCATAAAGGTTAAAATGAAACACTGTTTTTAATTATTGACTTTGAATTTAGTATGTTTTGTAGCACATTTTCACTTAATTCCTTAGTTGCTTGTCTCTGAGCACTGCAGTGCACTCAATCTTTTCCAACATTGTACAGATAGTCTGTCATTTCTTGATTACTTCCAGCTAATATATGTTGCTGGGATTTTTTCTTGTGGGTAGGTGAAAGTATTTACAAAAGGGCCACTTGTTGCTTATTTTTTATGAAGTTTTGAATTTCCTGCATTTTTCTATGAAGCGTTTGCTTGGTGGAAACTCCCATGGTCTTTTCAAATTAGTAGAATCTTATTTGATCAAAGTTAGCATTCTGAAGTGCAGGGAAGATGCCAGAGGCTCACTTCTAGTGGATCTGTGGCTCAGCATCAGTGCTTGGTTGTTATATTTATTTTGTGTATGTTTTTAATAAAAAATTGGAGAAAAGAAAGTTCCTGTCAAAGGTTATTTTGAAATGCTGGAAAATAGTTTGGCTCTTTTGCGACAACATTTTGCAATATTTTTTCTGTTTAGTAATATTCTATTATTCTACAGTAACAATGCTAGAAGAATGCATATCTATAAAGGAGAAAAGGAGCATGCATAATAGATTATAATTTATTTTTTTTTTTGCTAAATGGAAATTTCGAAATAATTTTCTTCACTGCTATAGCATCAACATGACTAGTTTAAGAAATTCATATAAATTACCTACCTAGAGAGTGCTAAATTCATTACTTTAACCCAATGAAACTCAATTCTTCTTTGAATGAAATAATGCTTTCTTCTCAAATAGAAAATACATTGGTATAGTTTTTGATGATACTCCACAAAAAATTTGTATATGTGTATGTAACAGAGACTCTTTTATTTACCAGTTACCGTTATGATGACTTTATTCATTTGTGGACTAAGTAAAATACCTTATCTCTGCACCTGTCATCCTAAATGTGAGTAAGCTATGCAGAATTTGGTAAGAGTTTGTGTGTCTGCCTATGCATGAGCGGAGAGAACAGTAGCAAGGAAGATTTTCCTAGTACAGATGCAGCCAAGACATTGAAGAGTTGTTTTTTTTTAATTAAGAAACTTAGAGGATCTATTGTACATCAGACTTACATCTGGATGATAAAATATATGCCGGATCATGATATGTAAGACAAAGCATTATCTCACACAGTTATATTAAATTTATATATTATATTAAAATCAGTAGAGTGCTTTTCTACCTATAATTTATCCCTTGTGTCCTAATGACATACGTTTCGGTTTAAGCAAATGTACAAAATTCAGAACTGCCATTTATTGCTGGCAAAAATTTATTCTTGTGCAGCAGCTGATGAGAGTGATTGCAGAGAAGAAGGGAGAGAGTTAAAGGGAGATGTCAGGCCAAAGTTAATGCAGTTTGACTGGTCAGCCAGGCAAACCTGAATGATAATCGGAGAATATCACGGTGGTCTGTCAGGTTATGGTTTTATGCAGTCCCACAGCCTTCAATACCTTGCAGCTTTAAGAAAAGAAGTTTTTTATATTTTCCTGCTGTTGACATTTCCAGGAGCTTGCTAGCTTCCAAACTACCTCTGCGCTGACAGACAATTTTCATTTTAACACCTCTATATTTTAACACCTCTGAATTTGCAATATCACTCTTGGTTGTGTCCATTTTAGAACTTACAAACCCTATAGCAAAAAATAAAATGTTGGCTAATTTCTTCAGATTTGTAAATTGATTACACATGAATCCTCTTTTTCATTAATTATCACCAGTATTTTTTTATTTGAGTTTTAGTCATTCCACTGTTCTTGAAAGCAAATTTCCTAGTTGCTAGTGTAGAACCATAAAGCATATATCAAAATGGAAATATGGATTTTGGATGCAGCTTGGTATTCTGTAGTGATGAAAATGGAAACCATACTTTGTAACTATTTTTAACAGTCGCATCTATATGATAATTTAATAGAAAAAAATGTGAAGAAATGTGTGATTAAGTGATTTGAAATAATAGAGAAAATTAACAAGTTATCACAAAAAGCTTTCCAATGCACAGTGCATGTAAAATTTTGTGTCTAAAAGTCCTGTGAGTGGGAAAATTTTTACATGACTTAGATGAATTATTTACTTCTCTTTCATTTCGACAGTAATTTGTCATAAATTTTGAGACAAATATGCAAAAAAAAAAAGAGATTGTTTCTGTCATATTATATTAATAAAAAATTGTGCTCCAGATCTGTGCTGACTTTAGGAGCATCAGCTAATATATCCCTCCTATCTGGAGTATTAAGGATTCCTAATTCCATATAATGTGGAATCAGAAAGTGTTAAACATCATCACAAACCAACTACCATCTAAAGGGCTAGGAGATATTTAGTAACAAACTAGACTAAAGAAAACCATGAGGATAACTTGTGTTTAAACAAATTAAACATATATTCAGGAGGCAGTGTTTTAATGCTTCTCTGGTTAATTCACATAATGATTGGTCCAAATCCTTTTAATTTTGTGTTTGTTTTGTTCTTTATTTAAACAATCTCTCCTGTTTTCAGACTTAATTGTGTTCTCATAACTTGGCCTCATGTTGGGATGGATATGTGCAATTAGGGAAGCAACACCCAAGAGAGAAATCTAGGAGGCGCTTTTTCAAAATCTCTGACTTTAGTTTCTCAGGAGGATACATTATATACATAGCTTGCTTTATGGGTCAACCTGTTGGACCTCACCATTAATTTTCTTAAAGCTGTATTCTGCCTCTTCACAATCTGGGAAAGATGTGGTACAAGTTGCTTCTACTTTAATGCTTTTTTACAAAGGTTAGCGTTAGATCAGGATCTTAATGTGAAGTGACTTTCCGTCTCTTGTGTGATTCAGAATGTCAGCATATAAAATAAGGCCAATAATTCACCCTAGAAAATTTTGAGGAAGTTTTCCTCCAATCAAAATTGAGATTTCATGGTTTGCTATTCTTACTGCAACAATCCAGACCAACATCGTGGATCTAAAGCCCCACATTTAGAAAAGAATTTGGGATCTAAGTCCAAATTTGAACTCTGCATTACAGACCCATTTCTAGTTAGCAACTGTTCTGCTGATTTCTGTGTGTTTATCCATTTTTTTCCTTTGTTCCAATTCTGTCATTTTGGTCTTATTAAAAATGTTCAGCTTACTACATATGTTTCCGATCTCATTCCATCTGTTGTTTTGCAAGAGCTACTTCCTTTATATCATTAATTCCTCTTTGATTTCTGGTTTCTTTTTGTTTAAGTGAGCAGTAGTGGAGCCTGTCCCTGAAAAAACATGGTTTAAGGAAGAGTTCATTGTCCTTATACAATGTTACCATTTCCAAATGATCATAACTCATTTGGTTTGCATAAGTTCATATTACTTCATGCAAAATGCTCTAGTTAGATTCATAATAATTTTAAGCAGAAAATAGTTTTCCTATCATAGGAAAATTATGAGGATACAAAATGTTTTGGCATTCCATTTTTGGGCTGAGCTCCTGGAAAAGTGCTAGAAAAACAATGAATTTTGGCCTTTTCTTTTTAATGAGGAAAATAGAATTTTGCTTTGAAAATGTTGAGAATAGATGTTTAGGGATGTTGTTCTCTTCAAATATGTAGATATATAGATTTACTGGATCTGATTGTTTCCTGAGAAATTTTTTCTTTCATCAGGAAGAAAATACTTAGTAAAAGTAATCCCTGACCAAATTAACTTACTGTCCTTATTTCAACCAAATGTCAAGGTTTTTCCCTTGGATATTAGTTTTAGTTGATTAATCAGTGGCCTTCAGTACATTTATTCACTGGGCTTGTTGTATCTGATACTGTTTTTGGCATTTGAATTTCAGCATTTAAATACTTTGAGTATTTCTTTACAGATCCAAGTTTTATATAATACAAACTTATCTCAAGTTTACAATCTTTTGGTTGTGGATGTGATCCAGGACTCAGTCATTTGCCCTTTATTTTCCTTCTACATACAGTCTGTTAGGAATTAATAAGGGCAAATGGGTTAATAATCCCAGCTAAATACACTATTCCAATTTAAATCCTTCCCTGAACTAAAGAACAGTATCGATGTGCACTGTTAAACAGATGCTGTGATTTGCAGTGCTAGTCAAAGTGATTTCTGTTGTGTTCTAATTTTGTATTTGTAGGCATGCCATATGTATATTTTATAAAGTCTGTTGAGATCCTTCAGGATAAAAAGGAACTGTATAAATACAGTTTCATCATCTCCTCATGTGATACTGTACCATTTGTGATCAAGCAGCAGTTTAATGGCATCCTTATTTCAAATCAACTTGATTTTTGTAAAAAGTAACATGGAGTTCTTGATTTTAGAATGAGCTTATCCCTGCTGATAGAAACTGAATTTGTTAGTCATCAAAACAGACTGCCGGAGTTCTTTTCTCTAAAGCTTTTCCTTTATTTTCATTGAGTGTTCTGCCATTTACTCTGCCTTCTTGAATTCTAGGTGCTTTTTTAAAAACCTGAAACAACTATTTCCAGTTTACAGAGTAGTAAGATGATATTACTCTTTAGGTTATGTGTTATCTGTGCCATTTCTCTGGACGTACAAAAACTATCCTATTTTTTAATTAACTTGGGTGCTGTAACAATGTGGACTTTCCAACACCCACCTAATAAGCCATGTTTGTCATGAATATGCTCAAGATAGAACAATAATCTCACTTATAAAGAATCCTTTCCCTACTTCTAAGTTTAATAGAGGAACAAAATAAAATAAATGAAATTTTTGGATGCCTAATTAGCAATCTGGATACTAGAAGTGTGCAGCTGGCCAGCGCCTTACTGTAGGGAGGAAGAGAAGTGGGTCACTGTGCAGGAGGTAAGTGCCAAAGCTGTCTCTGGAAGGGACAAGTGGTGATAGATGTGGGATGAGATTCTTCAGAAGAGGAAGTAAATGAATATCTCCCACAGAAGGCAAATGAGAAAGAATGCCTGAGAAAAAGCCAGGGCTGATAAGAGGAAATGTCTGATGGTATATTGCATGTTTGCTTCTCAGTTCAGTAGCTGTGGAAGATGTGCTTTTTGATTTCTGGAGGGAAGCTGGATCACAGCTGACTTGGCCTTAGTGCTCTTCAAACTGTAGTCTGTACATCTGCTGGGGAGTTTTGCGTGAGTGAATCTGTCCTTGTACACACCCCAAACACAACTCTGTCTGGTAGAACACTTCACAGATGATTCCTTGTGTGGGTAACTTAAAGTACTATCATACTAAAAGACATACTAAATATTATCTGTCTGGATAGTGACCAGCCTTTTGACAATGAATATTTGCCGAATGTAAAAATGCATGTGTGTTTTCACAATTTTATGCTTTTCATTTTGTTTCAGCTATGAATTAGAATAGTTGATTTCAGATCCCTTTATTGTATGTTTTGATTTTGTTCTAATGCCAAAGCATAATATTCTTTCTGTGTTTGGTCTTCCACTACTTACCACAATCAGGTTCCAGATTGAAGTGTGTAATTCCTGACAACTACATGAGCAGAACTGATGAAATAGCAAAAAGCCTGAGAGTTTCACTTCTACAATCTACATAAATATGTATTTAAATGTTTTAAAAACAGGTGTGTACAGACCCACTTGGTTCTACTGGTATGGTATCTTTCATAGTAGAAAAGATGAAGTTTCTTGATGTTTGTGATCTCTAGCACTGGGAGAAAGCTGCAGCTTATTAGCTGTGTCCCGTGATGGAGTTGCAAGAGGGTAGGTGTGGGTTGCATTTTATGATTTCATGGGCTGCACATTGTGCACTCCTTTTTTAAATCCAAAAAAGCTCTGAATTTTTTCCTTCCTTTTGTTTTTATTTTATTTTATTTTATTTGTTTGTTTGTTAATACTTCCTTTCATAGCATAGGACTGCAGATAACACTTGCAGGCAGAGTAAGCATGACAAAAGAGCTCCAGAACTGTAATGCCATGAATTATTGATAGGGTGTAATAATTATTTTCTCATAGCACTGTCTGATGGGGAGAGGAAGAGTATCTAGAACAAAATGCCCTCCAAATTACACTCATCCTACAGTTGGTTGCTTCGCCAGTTAGAGCCTTCCAAAGAAGTAATAGAATAGAGCTGCTTGCATTCTCTTTGTAGTATCTCAAGATTTATGCAGATGTGTGGAGAGAGACACAGATCAGAAACTTGGTGATGTATCACGTTCATGACTAAAAGTGAAATTCAATTTTAAATACTTTGGCTATGTGGGTCAGCTGAGGTCAGGCTAAGAGTTCTGGAACAATATATACACGTTAATGCAGAAAATACCCTGTAGTATTATAGTATGTTTTGGTTTTCATTAAACACAATAGATATGTTTAATTATTTTATTCATTTAGATTCTCACAGCCTCAGAATATTCCATTTGATTTCTGTTAAAAAAAAAAAAAAAATCTAAATTGTCATAATGTATAATAATGTACCTTCTTTGAGTGACATAAATTACCTCAGTGCGCACTTCTGAATCTCATTTCTTCATTTTGAATGAAGATACACCTGCCTATTTATCTGTGTGTTTATGGCAATGAGGACTGCCACCAAAACTGCTAATTTCTCACCCAGGACTATACAGAGGGCGGCTTAGACTAGGCCAGTGGAATCAAGGCTTACACTCGCAGCCAGTTTCCAAGCAAGATGTTACAGCCTATGCTCATCTTACCTCTTCTTCCACTGCTGTGGCAGCACTCAGAAATGTGCATCCCAACCCATCCTGACCTCTCTTGCCTCTCCTCTCCCTTTTTTCCTCCTGGAAAATGGCTCTCAGGTAGTCTGGAATACTGGCTTTGTTTTCTTCTCCTGGCTTTCTTGTGCCTGGTTCTGAGGCAGTTCCTGTTTATTCTCTCCTTCTCTAAGGCAGGACAAGAGGGCAGCTTTCTGTTCCTGTTCAGAAGTCCCAACCACTGTTGCTCCCTAGCTGCAAACCACAGCTGTGTCCTGCCTATTTTAGGGTGTGCCAGGTGACAAGTGCCCTTTAATTCCCTATGGGGACTCCTTCATAGCCTACAGCTCTCAGAACAAGAAAGGATTTTCTAATGTTCGTATGTTTTTATAATGCAATTTCATCCCTAACAACAACCAATACCCCCTTTACTGTACATTACTCCTCTTTTCCTTTCTTTATGTTTCCCTTTAGACATGCCCGCATTTTCTTTTCCGAAGTCTAAATTAGGGTAGATAATCAAATAAACTCTTTACATAATCTTCCGTCTGCATCAATCTTGTATTTAAAATATAATGAGTCAAGTGAAACCATGAGGGAGAGAGTGGAATGAGAACAAGAACAGAAAAGAAAAAGTGGAGTGCTTGGAGGTGATAAAGTACGTGGGATTCTATTTACAAGAAAAATATATGCTGAAAATAAGTATTTAAAATGGGAATTGGGAGTGGAAATAACCAGATGTTAGCACAGTTTAAATAGTAGTCTGGAGACAAAGAAATGGGATAGTTTTAAATATGCATGCATTTTTAAATGATATTTAAAATAAGGATTAAGCAGCTGGGAAAGGTTAGGTAGGCTGCAAGTTGGAAACATCATGGTATACATAAGATTATTTTAAAATAATATAACAAATCAGTTGGGGTAGTTATTAGCAGATGTTAATGATTTGTCCATGGAATAAAAAGTTAAGATCACATTCAGGGGTAGAACATGGTCATGCCTGATTTCTCTATGGACAAAAATTTTGCATTAGGCAACTGTCATGCCTGATTTCTAACCATGGATGGAACAAACCTAAAATAAAAGA
Organism: Centrocercus urophasianus; assembly: GCF_019232065.1. Classification (NCBI taxonomy): domain Eukaryota; kingdom Metazoa; phylum Chordata; class Aves; order Galliformes; family Phasianidae; genus Centrocercus; species Centrocercus urophasianus. The sequence goes on along the minus strand of NW_024884586.1, from coordinate 30,048,849 downwards.
AGCAAAGAATTACTTTGTGTTTTAAAAAATAGTTATGTTTACTACTACTGTTATTATTTAGTCATGAATTAGATTGAGTGGGAGGTAACTGAAGTATGGAAAACCCCCATTTAACATCTTCAATTATAATAAGCTTAAAAGCAATTTTCTGCCTCTTCATGTTTCATTTTTTCTTACTCGTATTTGCACTAGCTTTTATAGAATATGTATAAAAGAGAATAGAAGTGTCTGTGTGTTGGAAGCACAGTGTAACTGTAGCAATGCCAACAATTTTGTCAGAGAAGTTGGCCATTGATACTGTATTTAAGTATGTCCTTAAAATAACTGCATTAGGCTGATATGTGCCAAATGAATCTATAAATAAAAAAAGAGAGATAATATCATTATGAACTATGCTTTTTGTATGTTTTTACAAGCAGATGCATCATTGTATATTCTGGGTCTGTAGGGGATTTTGAGAAAAAAGTCTTGATGTTGAGTAGGATGAAGGAAAATACCATCTCCAAAATAATCTTGGCACAAAAGAGCTGTCGTTTGAATTTATTTCTCAGGAGGAAAAAAGAGGGGGGGGAGGAGGGGCAGAAGGGAATAAGGAAATATTTTCAAGTTCTAAACTGCTGTGAAGCTGTAGTGATTTGATGATTCCTTGGCGAGAAGACAGAGGGTCAGACTGTACTTTTACAGCTGGAGTCACACACAGGGCAGAGCACAGAGCCAGCAGCTGGGCCTCAGTGTCTGTGGCCTGGCTGGTCCCTGGTCCCTGATAGGTAGTGCAGACTGCTGATCTGCAGCAGTACTAACTGCTGGTAATTACAAAAGGTTCTGCCATCCCCTCACCTTTATCTATTCCCATGCATTTGAAGCAGTGACAAAAGAAGATGCAACAGTCCCGTGTGCTGGCTGCCATGTGCATGTCTGCAATGGAGTGCTTAGAAAGTGCTGCAGGTGCCCATATGTACAATGTGCTTCAATGTCTGTAACTGTGATAAGGCGGGTAGATTTGCAAGTTGTGCATGTGGTGCTATCCATCTAGCATCTGTCTAGTTTTTAACTTTATCTGCAGCAACTTGGATCACGTTGGTTTCTCCCAGAATGCAACTTGGATGCTTCTTGCTTTAGCACATCAGTGTGCTGAATCAGCTCAACTCAGGAGTCAGACATGTGGCAGAGACAGTTCAATGGAGAAAAAAGGATGAAAAAAGTGCCTCTGGAATGGGAAAAGTGCCTGCAGACAGCAGAAAGTCTTCCTAACAGCCACCTCTACTGTCTCATGACAGTTTCCCTGAGTAAGTCAGCCACAAACTAGAAAGCTTTGATTTAATAGTTCTGAAATTGCTAAAGTGAAATACAAATTAGGAAAGCAAAAAAAAAGTAGAAAAGATTTTTGGACATTTCTTTTTGTACCTGGAAAGAACTGAGAAAAGGCATATTTCATTTGAAAATATGATTTCACAAAGGTTTAAGCTCGATTATTTTAGAATCGTGTTTTTCCCCTTGACACTTACACTGCCATGCATTGACAGCTCAGTGGAAAATCGATCAATTAATTACCTTTTTTCTTTGTTGGTTTTTTTTTTTTTTCTTTTGCTAGCTTTGTTTTCTGAAATGGTTCTTGTATAACAGGCCATACCAGGGCAGAAAAGGGAGCAAACCACATAGATTGTCAGTGGCAATCACCAAACTGTATGCTAACGGTATGCATGAAACGATGCATGCATGCTCTACCGTTATAGTGTAATGTTGCATTTAATCTGGTGAAAGGGTGATCTGTTGATTAACAAGTCAGTCCTACTCATGGCTAGGGAACCATGAGCTGCCAAGCTCCCTTCACTTCTGTATGTACTACATCCTTACTGTTTCCCTTACTCAGACCTAGAAAATGCAAAACTTCAGGAAAAGTTGATTCAGCTTATTGACTTGTCAGAAAATTAATCCATAAAAAATGTATGCAGCCACTAGATAACCATTAGATCAGCTCGTTTGAGGTGCAAAACTGCATCTTAATCAAAGATGCCTACACGTTTATTTAGTACATATCCAAGTTAAGAACTTTATTTTCATTGCCATTTTTTTCTGTTAACACATAATGTTGTATCTTTCCTTAGAATACAAAACTCAAGATGAAAGCAGCTGTTGTTCCTCCTAAGGCATAATTTGAGTTTCACTACAAGAGGAATAAAATTAAGGCATGAATGTTAGATAGGTAAAAGACTTTCCTAATTTAGTCCCTGGAAGGTGAATTTTTAAATGCATCATTTTCCTTCTCATATATTTTCTCCTTATTCTTTTTTCTTTTTCTGAATTGTTTTATTGTCTGAGCAATTTGACATACCTAAGAACTGAAACAGCTGACAATTCTATTCTTAAGTAGTTCATGTACAGTATACACCTCATGAAATTGAGGAATATGCTGAAATTTGGAATTCAATTTCATTAGATGAGAAATGCCAAATTTACAGTGGATTGTTGCTAAAGAACAGGATACATTTCTCCTCCCATGTCAGCAACACTCCTTGTGCAACCTGTAGACCTTATTGTAGTTTCTCCTGGAGCTGTGCAACACACCGTGATAGGAGAAGACAAACTTACTGTACTGTTTTTTGATGAATTTCTTATTGAGTCAGCTTATTATAGAAGTGTTAGTGAGTACTAGAATTACCACAGAGGAAGGAGCAGAGCCACACAAGAAAAGGAGAGAAGGAACTGACGGTGAAATCTCCCTTTTTTCTTGTTTTTCTTATGTGAATTCTTAGATAGTTCAACTGTTCATGAAACAGCTTAAGTGAGAGGCTTCAAATCATTTAAATCGGGAATAAATTCCTGTTCTTCAGAGTTCTTATTTATCATTTTGGAATACTTAAATCATATGTCTAAATAGATTGCCAAATCTGAATGAATAGAAGATTCTTGAAGTTGCCTGTTAATAAAGTTGCACGATTTTACAATAGTCACTTGAAGCTTTTGCCATAAGAAATGACTACATGTTACAAGAAGCTGTTGACTTTGTAAAATATGTAATTAAGTTTGAAATTTCATGTTCTAGCTTCTGCAGATTATAGCTCATGACTACTATGAGGAGCCTCACAAGCCCTTGCACCAGCCCTGCACTCAGCTGATTCAGCTCTCTAACTTAACTAAAAATTATTTCAACAAGGACAAAAAGAGAATAAGTATAGTTGCAGAGAGGAACAAGGAAGGAAGTAAACTGAGATCTCTCCCCAGACATTGGTGTGAGTTTTTCAATCAACTCTACTGAAAAATGTGAATAACCACAGTGCACGGCCTGTCCTGCCTAGGAAGCAAACCTGGGTATAGAAATAAGTATGGTATACTACTGAACTGTGCTTACAGTGGAGCCTAGTAATTTTCTTGGGACAAGTGACAGAGTGGGCATATGCTGCATACAAGAGCTAACGTAACATAGCTGCCTGTAATAACAGGGACTGAATTCATTGACTCAGCCAGTCCCTTTCAAGCTAGTGTTTGATTTGCTTGGTAAATTATAAAATAAAGTAACAAAAGAAAGATGATGCTTGTATGCATTTTGTCCATTTGCAACAAGATAATTTCCAGAGAAAATCACACTTGTGAAACCAGGTTAATAGTGCCAAATAACAGAATCATATGATAGAATCATAGAATGGCCTGGGTTGAAAAGGACTGTAATGATCATCTATTTTCAACCAATCACTAGATCAGGCTAGAGACTATCTTCAGGTCACTCTGCTACAGAAGCTGCCATATCACAAAACCTTTCCCTGATTAAATAAACAGATAATATTTGTTAAATTGCATAAATCAAAAGTCTAAACACAGTTCAGCAGTGAGATTTGTTATTATTTTGAGATTAGTTAGATGTGCTAATGATGCCCTTTTTACTTACTCATTTCGCAGCCTTTATTGAAATATATATACAAGAAGTATTTAGAGATGTTGAAAAGAGAGGACAAAGTAATAGTCTTGTCTTTTTATGTTATTCTGACTGCTCAAGGGTCCTTGAGGGAGATTTTGGCACTGGAAAAATTTCCTAATGGAACAGAAACCCTTAGGTGGTATAGAGGTGGATTAATGACTCTACTTCACCTGTTTTTCACAAACTCTTATATGGGAATTGGTAATTCTGGAAAGAAGTCAATAGTCAGAATGTCTTTTATACTCCAGCTTTTTGTGGCTGCCAGGACAGACCCTTGTGACTAATAGGAATTCAGCATCAATTAGAACAACTCCCAAACTTGTGTTATGTGTGCTGGGGCTAACACAGTTCCACTGTTCTTGGCTTGCCTGACTGTAATGGAACTACAAGAAACAGCTTTGAAAAGCTTGATCCACAGTCCTTCCTCCCACTTATTCACATTGCTTAAGGATAATGTAAACTTCAGTCCAGAGTGACAAATCATAAAACTTGTGCAGCACTAGGCCAACTCACAGGTGCTCTTAAAGGACATAATTTATGCAGTTGCACCATATTTCAATCAGTGTGAATAGTCAGAAGCCATTAGAAAGAGTCTATTTTGTTATCTGCAAAATAACAGTATTTTCAAATCTATTCCTCACAGTCCTGTGGCTCAGAATAGTGTTATATACATCTGGTATTGGTAGATGATTTGGTGGGACAAAAGAGATCTTCTGTAATTTCATGGTGATATGTTCTATACATCCATGACTTCAAGTTGTTTAGAAAATATTAAACATTTTTAAAGCCTAATTTTACATTTCCCTATTGAGTTATCAAAGGACAGCATGGCACCCTTCACACTTTTCTGAGCATTTAAATAGAGCTGGAGGATTTTAGATGTTCTGCTCTAACCATCTGCATAGGCATGACCTCATGACATGGATGTTTATAACAAATTTTGTAAGAAATCATTTTTTCATAAATGTAAACTCCTATATTTTTTTTGAATTTTTCTCTAAATTGACTCTAAATTCTTTTTTCTATGGAAAAAATATGTGCTTAACCAGTACATAAAGCAGAGTGCATTAATCTAGGTATTGAATTTTGTCTGGCCATGTCTTTTGTATTATTTTAGCATTTATTTTCAATAGTTTTCTCTTGCAATCCAGCGTATTTAAATACTTTTCTTGTCTGCTAACCAAGTTGAATACAAGTACTTAGGAGCAGAGAATTTAATTGCATTTTCTGTTGTTATAAATACTTGTGTAATGTAAAAGGATTGCATTGACATTTTAATATGCTGTCACTTTAAGATACTACATGAAGTGTGAACAGAGCACAGGCACTTTTAACAGGTGTCTCTAATTGTTAGTTTGCTTCTTAGAAATAGCCATAATGTAAAATTTGGTGAAACATAGATCCAAGGTGTTTGGATCCTGAGACATGCTAGCCAGGTTTTCCTTTGGCTGCTGGTAAAACAAATTGGGGTGTGTAATTGATTTTTTCTAAGAAAGCTTTTATGTTTGCTTTGAGTTCAAACTCCATCTTTTTCTTGTTATTTTTTGTCCCTTAGGAGGGACTGCAATATGGGCCTTTAGGAGGGGAAAAAAAAAAAAAAAAAAGAGTTCAGTATATTCGTTTAGTTTAGCAAATAAGATATTTCTATCACTTTCAGATTTTGATGGTCTGCAACTGCAAAAATAATCGAGGAAAAGGTGAAAGGCAGATCAATTGTATTAAAAAAAAAAAAAAAAAAAAAAAAAAAGTGCATTATCATTAAATTTTACCAGTGCCTATTATGATCAAAGGGAACTCAAGATTGTCTTGATCACAGAATATTTGAAAAACCTCTTAAAAAAAACTTGTGCATCTAAGAAAATGGCTGTTGGATGAAGAGTGGTTTTAGAAAAAGAGCATCAACATGCATGCAATCAGTTCAGATTTTCAATGTGTTTCCAGACACTGACACAAAAATATCTTTAAATAAGAGAACAGAGTACAAACCTCAAAAGTTATACTGGATGTTAGAAGGGGGGCTGTGAAACACGAACAAAACAATTCTGTTACAAGGAAAAGGAATGATGAACATGTACCTTCTACAAAGTTTACTTAGTTAATAAGATTTTGTTATAAACTGTTATTCTTTTTCAGTTTGGCAGAAAGATAAACTATATAAGGTTTTCAAATTCATGTGCTTAACTTTTAGTGAACATTTCAAGATCAACAGTTTCACTAATTTTGCAAATACATTTAGATTGATTACAGAAAATTATGTAAGTCTATTTATTAGTTAAGCTGGAGTTAAGGTAAAGGAATTTTGATCAATTTGTTAAGAATTGCCTCCAGCTGCGCTGGTTTCCGTCATGTAGTTAAACAGAAGCTCACCATAGTTTGATCCATTTGTCCTCATTTTCATGGTCATTGAAGTGAAGTATGATGGGCTGGGATCTCTGAGTACTCAGGTGCTAATTCTGACAGTCAATGAAAATCTTCAAAGGCACTTAGGAAATATATAATTTCTGAAATAAATATAAATTAAATGTTCATCAATGAAACTTTTTAAGCATCAGTGAAGAAACTTAATTTCAGAATAGAATCAACAGATTAAGCTCTCATCTAATTAGCCAGTTGCCTCATAACACAGAACTAAGAAGGGAGAGAACCTGTTCAAATTCTTCCTCTCCTGGTCAGATTCAGACTTGACCTTTCCAAAAACTACACAGTGTCTTCACCTGAGTCTCTGTGGTGTAATTCTTTATTCAAGCCTTAGTAATTCTTCCAGGAAATACTAGAAGCATGAGCTCTAAGACATTCTTCCAGCATGTTCACTTGCGCAATTGTTCAACTGCACTGTGTAAGAAGCCAAGGTCTTTAAGGTCTATCTGCCAGATCCCAGTACAAGTGCTGCAGCTACTAATATCCTGCTTCTCATTTCTCCTACAGCTACAGCTTCCTTTGATCAAAATAATAAGATAGAAGGGCACATTTTTTGTTCCTCAAAGGAATTTAAAATAGAAAAAAAAATTTATCTGTGTCAAATAGAGTCATGTTTATAATCATTGTCTCATGTATATTTATACTGCAGGTGCAGAATTTGCACACTCAAGGTATAGAATTTTTTTTTAAGTCTTAGCAGTGTCCACAATGTATTCCTGCATCTCCTGTCTTTGTGGTATATGGAAAATGCCCAGTGCTCTGGCTATGCTGGCACATCCATTGTTCTGTCAGTAGCATTGTTCATATTACTGCTACTCCTGAGGTTTTTCCATCGATCTCATTTAATTAAAGCATAAGGAAAAAAGTATGCAGTTTTTTTGTTCCTCACATATTGTTTTTGTTCAGCCATTCAGGATGGTATTTCTTACAGCTTTTGCCACGTCTTTAAATGTCTCCTCTCTGGCTTCAGCTATCTGGCTTTAAACAACATTTGACTTTTTGAAAGTCTGATTCTTATTTTCCATGGTCACACCTACTTCTTGTTGTAAGTACCTAGCAAATTTACCTTATGAGTGCTTAGCAAATATTCAACTTTTGGTGATCTTAACCCCAAAAATCAGAGATCACTCGAAGTATAAGTATATACTCAGTAAACTGTTGCTCTTTACTTAAGACTGAAATGATCCCAGATCAAATCTTGCTACACATTATACCAAAGAAACAAAAGACGAGCAGAAGAGCAACGGTGTAGTGCCTATTTCGTGGGTAGCTCATCCATAGACCTACAGTCAAAAGCGAGTGCTCTTGCTTACACTAATAGTCAAGCTCTGAATCTTCCAAGTTTGTGGAGACTTTTCCAGCCTCAGGCTGATTTTTAAGCTTCCACTCATTATGATCATGTTACTCAGCTGCACTGGGATTGTCAAAGGAAAAAGAAAGCTCATACAGCCAGCTGACTCTGGAGGCATAAAGCTATCTTTGTATGCTTCCAGAACTGCCTTTTTCCTTTTCTTGGTGTTTCAGGTCATCATGCTACTTTGCTTACAAAGTAATATGTCCCTGGATCTTCTCTTGCGAGAAGATTCTCTTCTCTCCTCTCTGTGAATGGTCTTGGTGAGATTAGCTCTCAACCTTGACATTTGCTCAGAAATGTTTGTTGTTCTGTGATAGGGAAGTTATTTAGCCTTTTATCTGTCAGAACTACAAGTTCAGATACTAAAGTCCATCAATAATAAGAACAATCTTGAGTCCAATTTCCAAGTTTTTCCTAAGGTGACATTTTGTCTTTGGAGTCTCTGACATAGGTTCTTTAAACCTGATGTAAAAGATATCTTGTGGTAGATTCTTAACCCTGTCTAAGTCATGACATGCTGTCATAGTGCTGAGATTAATACCTCCATGTAGATTTTAACTCAGCATATCTCATAGTTGTCAGTGATGATCAGTGTTTGCCCTAATGATAGCTTTTTACCTTTTCTTACGCTGTGGTGAAAGACTCCATGATTAAGAGAAGTAAACTTGATTTGTCTTACTAGATCAAGAATGTCTTGGATACGGTGTTCAACACTCACTCTAATAGATATTCCCTTGGCATTTTGAAGTGAGATCATTCAAGTATTTAATCAGCATGGTACAGTAAGTAATGTATCTAGAAGTGTTGTTGAAAAAGTGATTATCCCACCCAACTTAGAGAGATGTGATTGAAATAGAGACAGTAGGGCTGTGCAGTATAGATGAAACATCATAGAACATAGTTCCACCTTCTATATTTATCACTGTTACAGGAATTTATGAAAGGTAAATCCACTCTGCCCAAGCTTACAGAAGTTTCCTGGCTTAGGGAACCTGCCATCTTCTGCAGTTAATTACATTTGAGTGGAAACACAGTCTTCCTATGTTTGCTTACAGAGGAGTTTATCTTTTAAAACAGTAGCTGTAAGTCTGAGCAAAGCTGTGTGTGCATAACACAGGCATGTGGGAGGTGCCTGAAAAGGCTTCTAACAGCCTATTTAGTTTGATCTTTTGCTAAAAGTTACTGCTACTGAATCATTTATTCATAGATAAGATGGTAATTAAAGTTGGAAACTAAGATAAGACATATTCTAGATAAAACCTCATGTGTCTAGTAATGTAAATTCTTCCCCTGGCATTATTTTTAATTCCTATGTTATTTCTGCGGACTTTCTGAATCCAAATTAATTTATGTTATGCTTAATATATATTTTCTTAAACCTTAACAATTTAAATCCTGACTCCTATTTCTCCCTCTTTTCATTTTACAGTATTCTGCTCTGATCTGCCAACAAATCTTTTCCTTCATGCAGAATCTAATATCGTTTCTTTTTCTCTCCTGCAACTGATTTTCATTTGTAGCTAATAAATATTACTGTTCTTCATCTTAAAATTAAATAAAGGGCTGCTAAAGTAAAAAATATTTTTTAAACCGTTTTACAGATGGAGATAATTTTTCTGACCTCTAATCCAAAGCTATTACAAAATGACAATCTCCTTGATCAAGCACAAGGTGAGCCCCTAGCAGCCACAAAGCACTTGCTCATGCAGTTCACTGAGAAATACTTTTTTACTCACATTTAAAGACATCTTTCAGGCATTCCATATGCAAGCCACACCTCACATCATAACCACTAGAACCTGTCAGGGTGCCCTGAAATATTATCATCCCTGTAGGGGATATCTTGTGCTACTACCTGACTTCATTCTCCATGTGCTAGCAAACATACAAAACAACAGGCTTCTGCTCCCGATTTCTCTCCTTTGTGCATTTCATGAAGGTATTATCCCTTCCATAATAGAAGCACAGAAACTAGAGCCTTCTTGGTACATCAGTACTAGCTACAGCCATGATTACAGTTAACAGCAACAGATAGTATCATTCATAGTGTCATTGTCCAAGACATTGAAATTTGTTTATTCTCTGTTTTTATGTTTGTCTCTTGTGCATTTGCAAGATTCAGGTGATTCTGATATCAATTTTTAATTGAATGAACATACTTGTTTTCAAATTTTAGTGAGCAAAGTTTTTTTCAATTTTATAGGTGCTTTTCCAGATTTAAGCAGTGTGAAATACACACTGGAGACTGACTTAGTTGCTTTTTCTTTTCAGTGAGCGCTTTATTTTATCTCTTTTGCATGATATTTTAGATTGCAGACAAGTCCAGTGGTTATATGTCAAGCATATGGATTTATACTAACTTCCTGTTCATGCACATGTTTGTGGCTGCTCCAGACATGAGGTATTGGAACTGGCATCTTTGAACCTCCTTTATTCCTTGTCTCTATTCTAGACCTTTTCCACCTTTCCTCGGCATCCTTCAGATTCTGAATTACATCACACATCCAGAGAATACAACCTTCCCAGACACTGTAATCTTGGAAACCAAAGGGAGCCTCCTATCCAAAGTTCACCATTAGTGCTCCTGTGGTGACCTACACAAAATATTCAGACACCTGCTAAATGCCAGATTGCTCTTCCCTGAGGATGTAATTATGAGAATCTGTGCAGAAAACAGGGGCACTTGTTAATAGTCTGCTGGTAAGTTTAAGTGACTTGTTCTCTACTATGAAAAGTTGTTTGTGCCTTCATATGAAGTATCTGTTGATTTAAAAATAAAATAAAGGAAAAGAAAACCAGTCACCTAATAAAGCAAACTATTGACAAGTGTGTGCCCCTTCTTCTAGGATACTTGCTAGAATATGGGCAGTGTACCAAAGGTAGAGAGCTCCATCTATAGTCAAGGGAAAGAGAAGAACAATTATGTAGGACATTTCATTCCATCTGTCCTTCATACACAGTTTAGGATTTGGTGATGGATATGCTAGTCTCTCCACTGATTTTGCAGGGAGCCTATGTGACTGATGTAAATTGGGTGTTTAAATGAATGATGACTGAAATTAAACAAGATGAGTCATTCTTAAGCACTTAAAATGTATGCTATAGTTTTGCTTTAGCGTACAGAACAGGCTGTGCATAGTGACAGGAGTTTGGGCAAGATTCTGACTGTATGAACACAGAACTCTTCTGTGCCTCTGGGTTGTCTGGGGTAGGCCTAAGTATCCTCCCCTTGTCCCATTAAATAGGAATTTCTAGATATTGCTTAGTTCTCACACTGGCAGCATCAGAGATGCTATTTGCTTGAACGTTTATAGCTGTACGGGTAGTAGTGTGTCACATAACCATGTCTGTGTCTACACTGGAAACAAATTAGCTGATATCTTCTATCAGGTTACCCTTAGCCAGCGGTTAGAAGTTGCAACTATAAAGCAGAAAATAACCCCACTGTCTTGTTGGCTGTTTTGAGTGTCATGGCAAATCTCAGTATCTGTAATTTCAAACCATTGCCACTGGGTAAATTGGTACTGATCAGCCAGTGCTGACTTGTTGCTCTCGTATCACCAACAGAGGGATGAGCAGGAGCTGAGTAAGAACTCTGCAGCAAATGCAAAATGCTGAGGCCTTTTCAGATGTAAGGTCAGGAACCTGCTTTGACCCACTTGCTAAGATCCTCTCACCAGCACGTGACTGAGACCATGGAATTTGGGAAAGGCTCTTGTTCTGTTGTGATTTCCTCATCTCCCTTTTGTAAAGGGAGATGAAAAGAACCCAGGAATAGAATTTCTCTTCTGCCAGTCAGATTGACCATCCAGGTTTTTCACTCAGAAGATGCATAACACATGATTTACAGAACTGCTGACTGCTGTAGTTACAGTTAGCACAACGCTGCCTTCATAGCTCAAACACTGAGTGCAAACAGGCCGGTAGTTTAATCAATCCACTTTAAAAAGTATTAACTAAACTGGCAGTTTACAGTTCTAGTCAAACTCTAAACAACTGTAAATCTTGTTTTCAAAAATCAGCCAGGAAAAATGTGACACATTAAAAATGAATTAGACATCACACACCACCCAAAAGCTGTATAATAAACAGATTACAGCCCAATAGTAATAGTTGTGATTTCTAGCGTGTCACAGGAGAAGAACTCGTGAGTTTTCAGAATGACCTGTGTCATAAATCATTGCATTCTCATTTATACTGAGCACATGTATCTAATTTTTCAAGAGCAGCTTCTGAAATCCTGATGAATGGCTTCAGAATTGATTACTGGTATGTAGGAAAAGTGGTGTTGTGACTGCCTAAGTTGAGGAAAGGAAAAAGGGGCTAAAAATACAATCCAGTGAAATCTAAACACACACAAAAAAAATAATTCATACTAAGTAACAAATGAATAGCCACCCAGGAGATAAGTCCAAAATGACAAATGTAAAGTGTGTCACACTTTTCTTCAAGACAGATAAATTAAAATAAATTTTCAGTAGAGTTAAATTATGTTACCATAAATTATACATATATTTTTCATCCATAGAGGCATCATTTTCTCAATATCCAGTTTAATGTTTTCTGTATGTGTTAAAATGCATGTTTGCATAATATGGAATCCTTTACATGCTAAAACAAATCAGACATCCTGAACCAGGAAATGTATTCCAACATATTAATGAAACTCCAGAGATTAAATGAGGCATTCTTTTGCATATCTTATCCAGTTAATTAATCTACATGATCTTTTTACAGCGTCTGAGATTGCCCTCCCCCTCATACCCAAAGTTGAATAAAAAGCTATGCAACCAGTAACCTGAAATTCATATGCCTTGACTCTCCATAGTTGTATGTAGACACCATAGACATTACCATCAAACATGGGATTTTTTCTTTAAAGTAATGAGCAGAAGTGAAACTGGTGAAACCAGTTATAGCATTTGTGTAAAAGGTGCCATTACAACACATGCTGAAAAATAATGTAGAACACTTTTATGCCTTGCCCACCTTTAAAGATTTATCTGTGTCAGCAGCTGGGACACATGGACTGTAGTTGAATGTGTCACATGATTGTAGCATGTAGATTCTGATTTGGTGTTGAAAGAAACTCTTTGGCCGATAAGTAATGAAATGAAACGGCAAACATGCCATCACCTAATAAAAACATCAATTCATAAGAAACATTAACTGCCTTTTCTGAATACTTCCTTTTTTAATTTATATATTTGATTTTGTCATAAGCAAATAAATTAATGTCACTTTAATTATATGCCCTGAGCAGTAACTATAGAGAGGGGAAATTTTATAAGGAAGCTATTACCTTTTGTCCAGTCTCTATTTGCAAGGTTCAAAATGGCCAGCATTCGTTAAACTTTATTACTGAGGTTCATGAAAGTTTCTTTGGATTAGAAAGGCATAACCTTCAGTCCCGGTTTAGAACGGTGTTGCAGCTTTTCATTAACCTGGAAACCTCCTATTTACATGGTTCACAGCCTGGTCTCAGCTCACTTGGAGGTAACAAAGGGTGTCGGGACAAGAGTGCAGCAGGGGGCTCATCCTTTAGGGCTGCCATCTGAATTTGATCAGGTCAACTGCTTTAACTCCTACCTCATTAGGCAAAATAAAATGGAGATTATGGTGTGTGGAAGGATCAGATTGCAGACAGCAAGCTCTGCCTCCTGACACTCACTGCTGATTTTGCATTTTGACGAGACCTTGCTCACTGTTTTCAGATCTGTGTTATAGCAGGATTTAAATTATTTTGAAGTCAAGGCAATTTGTGTCTGCCTGCATTTCAGAACTTAGCCAAAGAGTGGTGAAGTAGTAAGTGAAGACGCATTAGTCTCAAAGGCAAGTGATCTACCAGAGAGATGTCACTGTGTAGTATTGGCTTAATGCTGATAGACACATTAATTCAGCTTGTCAAGCAGTGCCTAGCTCTTCTCTTTTGCAGATTAGGCTAACAGTAAATTTGAACAAATCTGACAAAAAAAAAAAAAAAAGTTTAGGCTGATTATTATTACTAGTACTGCACATAAGATTAAATAATTTATTTTGATTACTGATAATTAACTTTTCTGTTCCGTTTCTTTTTAGTTACTGCTTTTAGTGTTTATGGATTGTAAAAGTTGTTTAAAATTCAGTATGTTCTTTACATTATAGTGCCTTTTCAGGTAGAGATCAGTATCACTGGGTACTCATAATAATGAAATTAATACTGAAAATCTTTGCCACTTGGCTGTCTGCTGGAAGCATTTCCCAACAGATCTCACCTGTATCTGCCATATATTAGTAGGAAGTTCATAAATGGCAAAAAGTGGACCAAGATATCAGTTAGTCTGTTAACAACTACTTGGCAAATCTCTTTCAAAGATGATGGTTCTTATCCCTTTTCTTTAGTACAAACAGGTAATAAAAGCAGGTGGTGTCATCAATCAGGTGGATCTTTTTTTTCTCTCGCTCCATTTGTTAGTAGGATTTTCTTTAAAATCCTCCTCCTTATGCTAAGAGTAACAACTCTTAGCCAGTGAAGAGGAAGTGGAAATATCAAAATTAGAAGTAAATTTACGTTATTTTTGCAATTATTCCTTTATAAATCAAGAGCTAGCCAGAAGTAAAGACACTAATGTTGCCAAAACAAGAAGCTCCCTTCAGGGAAAGGGACAAAGAGGCAACAAGTAATATGCAACAGATGTGAACATATATAGATTATTTAATGCAAAGTAGAATGTATATTATTCTATGATTAGAAGCGTAGCATAAAATTGTTTTAAGCTGACTTAAGATTTGTTATTGTAATAAAAAGCAACTGAGAAATACGCGGTACTATTACATTCTAATTGAACTTAATATGTCTGAATTTAAAGTCCTTAGCTTTCAGGAAACTACAACTTGCACAATCCATAATAATGTGTCTCTTTAGTGACATGGGCCGCATGACAATATTTAATTTCTTCTGCATGTTATACACCAACTTCAGCATCTTTGTTGCTAATGCAAGCTGATTCGTTTGCAGACTCTAATTTATCCTGAGGATTTAATGAGGAAGGGGCCTCAAAAAATAAATGTCTTCTTGAACATTTTTATAACCAAAACGTATATTTTGTGAAGATGTTTGAAGGTGACATTTTTTCTAAGAATTTTCACAAGAAAAGCTTGCCAGTTCCAAAAACAAGCACAGAGAGGTAGAAAACATATATTTTTAATGAAACAATTCCCTTCAATGAAAATGCTGAAAAGATTTTTGTTTCAGGAATGCATCATAAGGCATGTGCACAAATTCTTGCAGACTCTTGAGGCCCAGATAATTTCAGTCTTCCTGCGTTCCCATCTACTTCTGCTGCCAACCTCCCATTTCTCCCTAACCTTCTTTTCTGTTTCTAACTCTAACATTCTGTCTCTTTTTCCATTCACCACCAGTGGCTCGCTTTATTTTTTTTCCTTCAAATCTGCCCACATGTATCTCACCTGTACTGTCTCTCATTCTTTGCCTTGTTCAACTCTCACTTTATTCCTCCGAGTTTGTCTCCCCTTCACTTGAATGCAGTCTTTGCTTGCTCTCTTTTCTTTCAACTTCTTTAGATGAAAGCATCACTTTCTACTACAAACATAGCACTTGCTGAGATCTCATTCTATGCTGAGTATCTATGAAATACTCTGGTATAAAACAGAACAGACTGCATCAGTAAAAATGAAAGTATTTAAAGCAAAACTATGTTAATTTTGGTGTGAATTGTATGTAGGCACCCAAAAGCAGTTCATGATGAAAAATAACGCAAAGTTTTTGCTCGGCTGCATGATCTCATTGTTTGCATCAGTAAAACAGAAAGTCTGACAACAAACAATGATGGAGATAAGAACTTCTTCAGTTGGCTTTGCCATTAGCAGAACCATTCACCAAATCACATCCTGAACGGAAAGTACAAAATGTTAATGGCACATTTCTGTCTTCCCAGAGAAGGTCACCTGAATCCTAGCAGTCCAGTCTGTAACACCTCAAATCCTGGAAAAAAGATGGAGTGTTTTTTGAGCTGCCACAAGATTCGTTACACTATCCAAGTATTCCTTTATGATAATGTCTAGTTACCACTTTAGTAGGCCTGTTCCCACTTGGGTGCGGAGCAAGCTCAGCTGCCAAGTGTTACACATTGCCAAGGACTCAGAATGGCTAGTTCTGAAAATTGAGACATTTATTACTCTGTATTATCAGCTTCCTAAAACAACAGTATTACTTCCTGTCCTGTTAGAAAGCTGAGGAAAATGTAGCAACTATTGCCGAAGCAGTATGAGAAAGTCATGCTGATACATGGTAAGAGAACAATTGCAAAATTTCTCTCTGTTTTGGTCACGTGAGAACAATTGCAGCCATGCAGCTGGTCCGAATCATCTGGCAGAGCTCAGAGTGATTCATGGAGGCTGGGAGAGGCGGGTGCAGGCTGTTCCCCAAAGAGCAGCAGACCAAAACCACAGCAACAGAGCAGAGCTCACTGGTCTCATGTTTGAGGGTGAATAGACAAAACTTTTCCAACATAATAAACTCACACTTTTTGGATCCAGGATCCCTCTCAGATCATGCTCTCTCAGAGTGTTTAAGGGAGTAATAGCTAGGGGTCCTGCCCAGACCATTTGACAAGAGGAATAAAAGGCAGCACTGCCCATGCCTTTGACAATCCGCCACAAGAAATAAATCACAGAGCAATTTAACACAAATGATTAATTTGTGGTGGTAAGAAGCGATGTGGTGCCACACCCTGGAGATGGTTTGTCTCAAAGGCAGCTTTGGCTTCCAAGGGGTGAGAAAGCAAAACGAGTACAGAAAAATGCTGTCTGTTGTTCTGTTCAAATGCTCTGAAATCGGCAGAAGGGAAGTTACAATGCTAGAACCCTACTTGTTTTTTTTTTTATTTATTTTTGTTTTTTTTTTTTTTCCTCAAGTCTGCCTCCCTTTAGGAATCATTGGCAGTAGTACTACCATCTCTAGAACTCTGGGAATGATGTCCTAAGCCAATTCAGGTCAACAAGAGAAGTTTCAGAGACTAGACCTCTTTCTTTCCATTCTTGCCATTTTATTTGTATAGAAGTGTGTAAATATTGTTCAGGATCCAGTTCATGATGCCAGATTTCTACTTTAACATTGTAATGTTATGCAGTTTCACTGTGGATGCCAGTCAAGCTGAACATGAATTGTCTAGAACCTGACCTGTTTTCTACAGGAAAAAGAGCAGAAGTATGAAGTTTTGCAAGAAAAGAAAGGAGAAAAGAATCAAATACACAAAGCATCTAGATTTGCATCAATTATTCTAACTGATCATGTATGCCTTTAACTGAGGCATAAAATCATTACTGAAAATAAAGTAGATATGATAAATTGCATTGTAGTTTTTTAGTAAATCCAATGTATACACTGATACCAAGTAATAAGCATCTTTCCATAGTTATTTATGGTAGATTAATTACCCCTAGATTCTCTCTGCTTCAGTGTTGCGCTTAATTTCTGTGCAGTTTTCCATAAGCAATTTTACACTATATCAGCTGATACTCTCAACAGATTTTACATACAAATGTTTCTCTGCTTCTTGGAAAGATCTTTGAGAACAAATCTTACGTTCTCACTTCAAGAGGTCTGGATCTTTCAATCAAATTTAATAGCTATGTATGCCTTGAGAAGATCTTATCTAATGGTCCAGGGTCATTCACAGCCTCGCATTATATTGAAACATGGACAGAGTGTAATTTGTTAATGTCATGAAGGATGAAGTTGGTTAGAAAGGGAAGTGTACACAATTTATAATAACACAAGTGTTTCCTTGCTAATCCCTTGGCCGGTTCATTATCTGTAGCGCCCCAGGCAATAGTTGGCCTATCGTGAGAGTGAAATTTAACCCACAGCATGAAATTAATCCTCAAAGACTTTTGTCTACTCTTTTTAGAAATAATAAATACTTCTCTCTAACTTTATGTGGAGGTGTTAAATTGGTATCTAAACTCTACAGCATATGTCAGCCTACTGATTTATATTTTGTTAAGTAATATGCAAGTGTATAACAACAAGAACAACAAATTTTAAGATGTGAATTTGTGCTACATTCATTGTTTCTTCCTATAAGTGTTAATTCTTTTTATTTCTTATAATTAGAGGGAAGACAAGGAGTGTGTATGTGTACATACGTATGTATAAAATCATTCAGATGGTATATGGACTTCCTAGATCTTCTGGTTTTATAGTTGAAACAACTGGTAGATGTTTTTAACAGTGACTTTTTTTTTTTCTTAAAGCTTCTTAAAATTCTGATGAGGTCTTGTTTCTGCTAAAAAGGATGGATTTATAGTAGAGTTTTGGAAAGTGGGTCTTGATTTAGCTACGTAAATATAAATAGATCAGCTAGCTTGTTGTTTTTGGGTTTTTTTAGAAAATGGTTTAATTTTTTTACATTTATTAAGGGAGAATAGTGGAAACTGATTTGCTCCTCTGCATTTTTCAGAATTGTATTTCATATTCATAGCACTATTTAGTCTATATGTTAATGAGCAGTTCTAGGCACTTTCATATCTAGACACCATCTAGGTACAGGGGTAGGGTTTTTCACACTTTTTAGCCTATGTTTATTCAATATATACCCATTGACACTTCATATATTTTGGGATTCATTTTTAGAGAAATTATCTACTTTTGGAGGCAGCAAGTACTATTTGATCAATGTTTGCAATTGTCCGTATCATCTACACAGAAGAGCTTCTTCAAGATATTCATTGAAACAACACAAATTCATAGCTCTCAGGGCAGTGACAGAATGACAAGAAATGAAGCAGCTGAAGTGCTTCTTAGTGCACAGTCCTGACCTGGGCAGGAAGTTTGCAGGATTCTTGGAGGCCATTTTATGACCAAATCAGGAAACATGTTACTTTTCTGATCATTCTTATTCTTCAGACATAATTTATAACAGTGATGCATAAATTGAACCTTTCTCACTTCACACATTCCTTAAAAGATAATTAATTCCTTAAGTCATATCATGTTTCCACAGCATATTTTAGGGAAGCTACACTTGTGCACACATATAGTCCAGTGGTAGGGAGGGAAACAGCATTTGCTGAAGGATGTTGAACACAATGGTGATCAGAGTGCCTTTGATCCTAAAAAAAGACTTTAAGACATATTAAAGATGCCTGTTGAAATTATGAAGAGATGAGATGTGGTGTAGACGTAGAAAACTTCTGAAAACTTAATACCTTGTTGTGATATTTATTGTTCGGGATTAAAAATAGATATAGAAATTCCTATAGAAGTTTCTCTTATAAAGTTAAAACATGAGATTCTAATGTATTTTCTAAGCTGCTCTTTCTATTGATGGAAGTGGATGGATTTAAGCATTCTAATTTGATATAGTACGGTACAATAAATCTATACCATATAGTAATTCAGATATCATTGATGTCTACATTATGACTGTACATTCAATAAGTAGTAGAGAAAAAAGGGAAATTTCAGAATTGCAGAGTTTGGTTATGGGTGTTAAGAGATGACATGCAAGGGTCAGAAGTGATGATACGTTGCTCATATTTTGACAAATGATTGTCTGAAGGTGCAATCTGCTCTCTACATATTGTGTTCTTTGGACCACACTCTTCTCTGTCCTACCCGTTTTCATAATTTTTCTCACTCCCTGTGCGTCCTTCAGTCATTTCCCCTGCAACTGACTTTCCCCATTTGCCCTTTTCCTGGCTCACAGTATCATAGTGAAAACTTTTTGCAACAAAATCAGCAATGTTTGTGGATCGTGAGTCTGTGGTTTCTGCAAACACTTCCAGTGATGAGTTGTCATCTTGTGATCTCTAAAAACAGCAGGGTTAGTCCTAGCTGGTAGGCAGAATGGCTGTGTGCATTTTCAAGAGAGTCTTGAAACAGAAAAAGGCTAAAAGCTACCTAGCATGTAATGAAACTGGAAGTTCTCTTCTGCAGACCCTTAAGGTCAAGTTTGTTATCAGAGAGATGGTTTGTTTTTGCTTTTTATATGGCTATCTCTTTGGAAGAAGCAGAGTACAACTTCCTTTCTCTGTAGTTGCTTCCACCATTAGCATATAGGCTAAGAAAAAGAGGAGAAACTATGGTATGGCCAACATGTTGTACTTTGTTTTTTTATTTATTGCACTCTTATTCAGTTCAGCCTTAAACAACAAATAGCAGTTATGGACCAACAAAGACGTAATCCTACTTGTAATCTTGCTTGTTATATATTATTTTATACATAGTAATTGTCTTCAAATTCTATATGAAACATTGTCTTTTCAGTCATATTTCAACAAGCCCATTTTATTTGTCAGTAGGCATTCAATAAATCAATAAATCAATTAGCTTTATCTCTAAGGCCATGTACTGCTACAAAGACTTGACTAAGTGGGTGTGTGGAAGATGTGCTGAATATGACAAGAAACACAGAAGTAGTCCCTGGGAAATACTGCATGACAACATCACTCTTAGGGTTCAGCAGCTGAGCAGATCAAGTATGTTAGCATAGTCTGCCTGGGGAACTTAAGCAAAATATCTTTAAAACTCTTCTGTGAGTGGAGAAATTTTTCTAATTTCCAGCTGATGATTAATGGAACATTTTGTTTTCTCAGGTTGTTGTAGCAGGATCTTCAAATCTTTCTTTGAAGTTTTTCATGAAATCGAAAGCAGTCATTTAACTTTTTTTTTCTTTATTTCTTTCATTTCTTTTTGAAAGCATTACATAAAAGGCACAAGACTACAAATATGCAGTTAAATCTGTTGAGAAGTTTATCCTCCAGCTACTGTACTGCCTGCTTCCCATGAAGATTTGCAATCCTCTCTTTTTTTCAGATGTTTCCCTGTTTTGTACCTTTAAAATTATCAGCGCTTGGAAAAGTCTTGTTAAATCTGAAAGTAGTCCTGTTTTTCCTTAGACTAAAAAATGTTTCAGATATTGATTAAAAAGAAAACTCCCCCTTTATTCCTGAAGTCAGTAAGAAATATTATGGAAAATTGCGTTAACTCTTGCAAATCCCTCTACAACTATAAAAGTACAAATGAGATCGTCCCTGCTGTTTCAGTCAGGCCTATGAACCTCAGAGCAATAGGATATTTATAAGAAAATTCCAGACATAGCAGTGGTGCCGTGATCCATATGACCCAGTTTCCAGTCTTTGTCTATCCTCCTGTCTTTAAGGAAAAACAGAGGGGCATAAAATGAAAACTTGGAAGATCACAAATCATTGTTATGACTCATTATAATGAATGATTTGTGCATTACTTTATGGAGTAGTTAGGTTGGTACGGGGGAAAAAAAGGATACCCTCCTTTCTAATTTTCACCACTTTATGCCAGTTTTCAAGCAATTGTCTTTTCTAAAACAGTAGTGCTCTTCACATGTCGTAGATAACTACTGAGTTTTTTCAGCTGGGAGAATATGTTATGATACAAAGGTGCACTCTTGCACTGATGTTGTTAAGAGCCTGGTAGTGTTTCCATTATGCATTAAATCTTGTTTTCTGGTGTTTCTAACCAGGCCATAAAATAGTTGAAGTCAAACTTTGATAATTTTCAAAATGTATTTACAAATAAGATGAATCATCTGACTGGGAGAAGCTTATTAGTTTTGCAAAAAAAAATATGCATATATATATATATATATATGTACATATCCTGACAGCTTTGCAGCAATTGTGATTCACAGTTTTGGATACTCATAATGAGTCTTCTGGCCACAGCATATACAGCATATAGCCTGTATTCTAGATTCTCCCAAGTTTTCTTTAACATCATTCTTTTGTTGTTACCTATTAATAGTACAAGTGTTACAAGAAAAATAGAAATAAATCTGCTGAAGGGTGAAAATAGATGCTATTGCTGCTCCTACAGAGTAGTTTACTATACTGCATTAGGGAGAACTCTCCTTCTTTATCTTCATGCTGTGAGTTAGTAGGGTATATTCCGAAGTGTCAAAGTTTTCACATCCTAGGATTTAGTTGAACTTGTCAGACAGAGATTTGCTTAAAGTGTGGCTATATATATATCCACTGAGTCTAAAAGATACCAGCATGCTACCATTTCAATGTGCAGCAAACTTAAACTCCTGGGATCACGTTTTCATTTTTCTTGTTACAAAGAGGGAAGTGTACTCTGTCAGATAAATTGTTACAGAAAGCGAGAGAATTCCAAAATTTTACTAGTTTTACTTTAAGCTACAACAGCGGAAATTCATAGCACTTCAGAAGAAATTTCATCTTTAATTCGCCTTGTTGTACCCTACTGTATGTTAAGAGTTGCTGAGGTCGCTAAGCACTGCCTGATAATGAATTCCATATAAGCTGCATTATTGGAGCGCAGCTGGGTGAGTAAGAACTGAGTTTCAGTCTTTAATTCAGAATTTCTTCATTTTATTAGTTATATTTCAAACTGTAGTGCTGCTTGAAGCATGTGGGCTTTCTGTTGTTTAGCCGTACAAATTAATAGAAAAAATAACATTTTAACCTGGAATCGACATATGCATAGAAGGTAATGCTCATGTTACATCTATTTGTCATCAGTCTTATTAAAATGTTTTTCTGTTAATAAGAAAAGTTATATAAAGTAAGGTTTTCAAATACAGAGCATTTTGCTATATTTTTCAGGAGGGTAAACTGTGTTGTATCCCTTTCAGCATTTTCAAAACCTCAGCCACAATATCTTAATCAAATCTTATATATATTCCAGTACAAGCATGGGAGGTTGGGTGAACACTCAAAACTAACACTTCTTTCAGCAACTCACAATTTGATTTTGGCTCTTTTCCACTGAAAATGAGTTTGGATTTCTGTATTTCTCTCCTTTCCTTTGAGAAAAAAGATATTTTTTGTTATCTTTACAACTTTGGCCATAGGGAACAAGTGTAATGTATATTTTGTTGTGTTTTGCAAATTTTTTGTGATAAATCCTTTTAATACACATACAAAAAAAGAATACACTAAGCTGGGATTTATCTCATCAAAAAACCTCAAAGTGCTAATGAACCCTGTAAAAAATTAAACAACCCTTCAAAAATGTCTCCCCCAAAAGAAATAAAGCTGCAACAATTTTCCTGCCTTCTCAGAAGGAAAAGTGCTGTGTGATTATCAGAAGGGAAACTGAAATCAAAGCTTTGTTTAAAAAAAAAAAACCAAAACTTGGCTCCTTCTGTAGGAATTGTTGAAGAAAAAAGTATCTTTTTCCTGTGGGATATATATTTTCCTAAGTGCATATTATTTCAGTATTTAAACTGGAAGGGTTTATGAATAGTGATTACTATTCATATTTAAGAGTAATTATTCCTTTGAATCCTTCCTGTGACTTATCAGATACATGTTTTGTTTTACAAAGCTGTTTGAAGATTTGCCTTTGTATCTTTTTGAGGTAATAAAGAATAACTTTACTTTATATAGGCAGCTAAATTAGTCTTCTTATCTGATATAATTGATCTCATAACAATTTTAGATGATTGATAAAATTTTCATACTTAGTTTTAAATTTTTCAAAGGCTGTAATTTGCAGAGGCTCAGTAACGAATTCATTGATCTTAGTAATGGCACAGGACACAAGAATGACTTCTGGATTAGGCTAAATTCCATCTAATCCAACAGAGAAAGGTCAAAATTTTTATAATAGCAATTCAACTAAGATAAGGAACTGGACATTTTTGTTAAGCAGACACATGTTACACACACACATCAGCCAAACCACATTTTCATTTTACCCTGAATTGGGACTCGTTGCTGGAGCCTTTATGTAATATAATCTAATATCTGGCTTCTTGTGAAATCTCTTCTAGTTGTTAGTTTGTATTCCTCATCACTTTGTCTGTTGTTCATCTATAAGCTGCTTTGAATGAAAACATTCTAGACTTGATCCAAAAGTAATGAAAGCCAGATTTCTGTTGATGTATTAGGCCATTGGTAATTACCCATATGTAAAATCACAAGAAGAAACTTCATCATCTCTGACAATGCAAAATTACTCCTCATGCTGCCAATTTCAGTGCTTTGTTCTGCTTAGATTAATGACAAAAACTTCCATAAATTTTAGGAAGTAGAAATCACAAGAGGTTTCAGAATAAAGTATCATTCTTAAAAACAAAATGCTGGTTTTTTTTGTTTCTAGTTTCTGCACATTCACCAGCATAGCTAAACTTTATGCGCAATAAAATATAGACAAAAAAAAAAACACAGCAAGTCTTTAAATTTACATATCACATTTACAGTTGTCACTTCCTAGCCAGTCTTGATGAGATCCTTAACTGAGTGGAAGGATTGGTACTTTGAGAGGACTGTGTAGGAGCTCAGAGCTGCCAGTTGTGCCTGGGCAGCCAGAAACACAAGAGCATAGCAGAGTTTGGAGGCTGGCAGCTGAAGCCAAGTGTGCCTGTGCAATAGGTGGGGAGGACATCTGCACTGAGCCCCTTTTCTAGATTCACCCTGATAAGGATTATGTAACAGTGTCAGTACAGGAAATCAGAAAAAGATAGAATTTTCTTTGAACATAAAATATACTGAACTCAGAAATCAACTGGGTCTGAGGCCTTGCTCCTTCAAGTGTGCTTGCATTTCCAGTGCCAAGCTTAAGTAAACAAAACAAAGGCTTTTCTATTACCTGGTCAGCACTGCACTGAGCACTGCCAGTGTTGTCACTATTTTAATCTTTCAAAGAAAAGCAAACTTGAACAATACTGTTTCTCTGACTAACTTTTAATGAGCAATGAAAAAACAGTAGTTTTTGGTTTGGGTTTTTTGTTTGTTGTTTGTTTTTTCTGTTTTGAACTCTCCTACACATGTACACATGCATTTATGGAATCTGATTGCTAGAAATATTTAGGACTTGATCTTAATTTCTGCTATATTTCTTGCTCAGAAAAACAGTAAATAATTTCTATTTGACTAGTATAATTAGTTACTTTTATTGTTAGAAGAGTTATCAGAGGAGATTTGCATTAAAGATGACATGGGTTAATCTGACCTGCTTCTGGTAA
Source organism: Centrocercus urophasianus (assembly GCF_019232065.1). Classification (NCBI taxonomy): domain Eukaryota; kingdom Metazoa; phylum Chordata; class Aves; order Galliformes; family Phasianidae; genus Centrocercus; species Centrocercus urophasianus. The sequence goes on along the minus strand of NW_024884586.1, from coordinate 30,024,188 downwards.
TGTTTTTTTTCACTAAATATTCTCTTCTCAAGCTATATATTGAGAAAAATTCCTTTCTATCACTGTAACTTCTGCATACTTTGTCCCATATACATAACAGAAAAGTCAATGCAGTGTTAAGAGAAGAAAATAGTTTTTTGTTAGTAACTGATGAAATACAGCTCTTATTTCTAAAATGATTTTTTACACTCTAGTGATATACGTAGTGTTGCTTTCTTTTTCCCAGTGATATACTTGGTATACACTGTTTGATAAATAAATCAGTACATATGAGAATTCATCAGTTTGTGTTTGGTAACTTTATTTTACCTTTATATCCACTGACTGACGTTATAACTTGCATGAAAGTCATCTCTGCAGAGGATTTCGAGTATCTTTATAATTATTTCCATTATTACCACTTCTTTCTTCTCCAAAAATAAATGTTCTTCCAAAACATATAGTGGTAAATAAAATAAAAAGCATCATGAATTGCATCTAAGTGAATAAAATTTTCATATAGGTAAATTTTGAAATCTGTTTTGATAATACTTCCCTAGCAACAATTCTGATAGGATAAATATGAACTGTATGAAAGTAGACAAATTCAGTGTTAGACGGAGGCAAATCAACATCTACAGTAGAGAATGACTGTGGTAAGGTCTGTTCTTCACCTGTTTTCTGTGTTACTAATTAACAGTACACATATAAGTTTTTTGCAGTTAAATAATCATCAAAGCAATACTATATTGCTTAAAATACGACCTCTGCAATGGCATAATTTATATCTTTGCCTTTGAGTAATTGGGATGTTTGTTTTGAAATCTCATATTTAGTTCTTCAACAACTCAAATGATTTACTGTTAAAATAAGTGTCCAAATTATACTCTCAATTTAGTTATTATCCTGTAAGTAACATATGCAATGCAAATAACCTGAGCCAGAAAAACAAAATAAAATATATTATCAAGGTCCATTTTGCAGAGCAAGGTTTTGCATGAAATCTAAGCATCAGTAGACAGCTCTAACCAGTAGTAGCACCTGAATAAATGTTTAAGTTAGCATAGGGAAATGTTTTTAAATTATGATGCAGTTATTTTTATTATAGATGTGAACTACTAAATGATGTATATTTATACAGAGCTTCAGGCTATACATTCCTGATCAATTTATTGTACTAGGAATAACTACAGAGGTGTGTCTGGAATCATGGGAATTACTGAAAGTGCTGGAAAACTATAAATGTTGTTTTCAGCTTTCAGAATGCTGTACATTTGTTTAAAATTTGTTTTAAATTTAACATTGCACAGATCATTTAATTCATTTTGTTGTTAGGCCACATGACTCTTTTTATTTCAACTGAACAGCTCAGTAAGTGAGATTATTTGTTTTGGTCCCAATCATGAGAGAAAAAAGTTAGGAGCTTTATTCAAAATAGAGTAGAGTGCACGATAAAATCCTAAGATGTACAGAGAGGGGAAAATACAGCTAAGTCTGCCACTCGTTGGCAAGCACTGTGACATGATATAAAGTCTGCTTCTCTGAGTAAATGTTTTTCTTTCCCCCGAACTTCGTGGTTGAGAAACTTGTGAGCAGCGCTGTATACAAGCATCAAGAAATTTTAGGTTTTATGAATGAGGATGGGCTTTGTAATCACAGTGGTGAATCTGGTTCATATCACAGAATTCAATGAGTCTGCTGCACATCACATTGTAGTTCTTCTACACTGCTGGGACTAGCAGCTCACTTGAATATAGATATGAAAATAACAGTTACTTCCTTTTAGATTTTAGAATCACTAAGAAAATTTCAGCATGAATTTATAATTTTTATGCAGCCCAGAACAGTAATAGAAGGTTGAGGAGTGCTAGGTAACATTGTGCTGAATGGAGTTTGAATGCTACATGTACAGATAATTTAGTGGCAAAATCCACAACACATTTTTGAAGATATTCAGCAAGCATAAACAAAAAATTCGTTGAGTGACAGAGGGAGAGAGAAATGTGTGTATGCATTTATTTATTTATTTTCCAGAAGGAATACACATCTCCTTCTCTTGTAGATACAGATTGTGTTAGAAAAGACTACTTAAAGGACATTTGCAATACGATGCTTTTGCAGGAATGCTACATTTAAAACAACTTTTAACCTTTTGCAGGAAACATCCAATGGAACAAGGATTTTCTAAAACTTGGAATAAAATACTGGCCATTATAAAGCCAACAAGAGCTGTAAGTCAGGCATTGGAAAAAGATATGTGTGTTTGTGTAGAGAAGAGTCGTTTCCCAATATGCACTACCTACTGTTAAAGACCAAGTTACTCAGAGAGTTACTGGGGGCTCCACACATAGATGCAGTTTTCTAGATGGAGCCTCACAAGAGCAGAGTAGAGGGTGACAATCACCTCCCTGTCCCTGCTGGCCACCCCTCTTTTGATGAAGCCCAGGATACCATTTGCCTTCTGAGCCGTGAGGGCACACTGCTGGCTCATGTTAAGTTTTTCATCTATCAAGATCCCCAGGTCCCTCTCCACAGGGCTGCTCTCAAGGACCGCTCCTTCCAGTCTGTATGGATGCCTGGGATTCCTCCAGCCCGACTGCAGAACTCTGCCCTTTGCTGTGTTGAACCTCATCAGGTTCACCCAGGCCCACCTTGCTAGCCTCTCGAGGTCCCTCTGAATGGCATCCCTTCCTTCATTGATGTTCTCTTTCAAACCAGTATCAAAACACTTTGGTATCAAATGTAGTTACCACAAAGTCTGGTGCTCAGACTTGAGGGCATGAAAGACCAAGTCCCACAGGCTGCTGCTGTGACTCACAAAGGAGACTGTGAGGTCCCCAGGGGACTGAGGGACCAGAGGTGGGAACAGTGAGGAGAAGCCTGGGAGCTGGCTGCAGGTCCAGCTAGGAGGAAGTTACCTGGGACCTAACACATTGCCATGGCTCTGCCAGCAGTGCCAAGGTGGGACCTCACTGGACAGCCTAAAAAGAGAAGAGGGAAGGAAGACTGTCTGATGGTAGTTTTTAGGGTGAGAATGCTCTCAGTGTAGACATCCAGTGACTTGTGATGCTGGTGGTAGCAATAAGCAGTCTGCCTCGCCATCTGTTCAGCACATCATTGATCAATGACTGCATATAGTGCCTTTCAGATATCAAAACAATAAGTTAGGTCAGAAGTTAGTGCTCTGATTATATATTAGTTTATCATTTTTGTTCTAGCAAAGCTGGTATCTTGCAGGGCTGGCATCCAGTTTTCAAAAAAAATGCATAAAATCCAATGGATTTTAGAAAGAAATGGATTGGAAGTAGAGAAAGCCATTATGAATTCCCCGGTTGTATTCATTCCTCTAAACAATCATTAAAAACAGGCCAGATTGTTTTATAAAGTGAATGTTTTCACTCTTCTGTATTAATAAGATACTGGGGCTGCTGCCTCCAGAAAAACTAACAGACATTTTTTCAAATCCTCCTTGACCTTCTTATAACAACTGCTGGTGAATAATTAGCAAGTTCATTAAGAAGTTACACATGATTTTATTGAGGCAAACAATTCTGAATCAAAGAATGCTATTTGCAGATGTAGGTTGAAGCACATAATTGGCATGTATTTTAGGATTGCTGTTAAAGCTATAAAAAAGATTTAATAGGGAAGGAATGGATCCAAAAACCCTAAAGGAGGGAATATGTTACTCATGTAACTCAGTGTTACAAATGGATTCATTTAATACTAAAGTGTTATCTACTTTAAAACAAAAGGAAAGAAAATAAAAACAAATGCAAATCCCTTTTATTAACTTTTCAGTTAGAAATAGACCTTGTGTTTCTTCATCCGAAACAAAGAAAATACATATTTTTTTCATGTATTTTGTTATGATTTTTGGTATTGCTGTCAAAGATGTATTTTTAATAAATCATTTTAATTTTGTTGAGAAATTGATAAAGTATAATTGTAAAGCCAAATTATGTAATATACTTTCATTGAGTTGTTGGGTGCACAGCAAGTGATTAATGCTGCCATTCTACAAGCACTTGTGCATGTGCACATAACTGGGAAGCTTGCGTATGTTCTGGAAGGATAGGCTTGAGCATTTGCAGAGCAAGAGAGAAGGAAGGCACACTGTTCTGAGGATGCTATAGAAACAGTAATGCTTTGTTCTGAATTTATAAGTCAGCCAAATCTTGAAACTTGAGAAAAGCTTTGGGTTAAGAAAGCTTTCCTTTTGAAATATGTACATGAGAACAACTAATTTACTGGTGAATTTCTGCAAGATTTCCTGAAATAAATACATTTTTGGTTTGAAATGAGAGGTATAAATAATCAAGTTCTAAATATATTCATATTTGATTAGAGTCTACTTTCAATGATAATGTTAGTTGTTTGATTACTGCAGTGTAAAAGCTTCTGTAGCTGATATTACTGTTGGACTTGGTGCAATGACACTGAGGCATTTTCAACTATTAGCCTTCCCCAGAGTTCTTTTCAGATAAAATGTTATGCATCAGCTCTTATTTGAGCATAAGCCTATTGAATAGCATTCTCCTCTCTGCCAACTTGGCAGCACATTCTCCTGCTAATAAAAGAAGTTACCCCAGATAGAGATCCCAGATGTGCCTGAACTACTTTTATTAGGACTACGGAGGGGCTCAGTGTTTCCTTCTGACTGTTTTCAAAAAAGGTGTGGGCTTGCTTTCATAACTACCCAAAGAATTGTATTACATCATTTGATTTTTTTTTTTCCTCAAAGTGAATAAAACTTTAGATGTGTTAGCACAGAACACAGCTTAGGAAATACTGATGTTAAACAATAAATGTCTTTTGTCCCAATATAAGCATTGATTTGATCCTACTGAATTCTGGTGAGAAAGAAAACACTACTGCTTAACACTGAGTTAAAAATATCTTCACACCTCTGTATTTTAATAAGAGCTGGTGTGATAATCAGAATAACTAACAATAAATGTTTCTATGAGCAGCGGTTATTACTTTTTCAAAACAAATGTATATATGGAGAAAACATTTGCTGATTAGAATTCTTATTATACATAGTAATAAAGCCAATTTACCAATTGCCTGATAGAAGGCTCTTGCAGACTGGAACTGATTGTATCAGTGTTTGTTTTGTTTGCTGGTTGGTTTGAATTCTATGTAGTAATCTCAACACTTACAAAAGATATTTTACTGCAAAAGATGTATTCAAAATTTATCCATACTATTTCACTGAATGTCTTGCCTGCAGTTTTAAAACTGCAAGAAGTAGGATAATCTAACTGGGATACTGAATAAAATAATATTCTACAAATATATATGTTACTCTTATTGTTGCTATTCAAAAATTGTAAATAAAAATATGATTACAACCATAAGTCAAAATCTTGATTTTTCTTTCCAGGCCTTTCTGTTGAAATTTTTATTGTCAAAATATGAAACAGTTTTAATTAAAATAATCCCTTGCTTTGTTTTATTATTTGTCTTCTTCATAAATTGTGAAAAATGGCCATTTCTCTGATTGATTTTTATTGTAACTGCATCAGATATAAAAAGAAGGAAACTGCACACTGGATACACGACAGTATTCCATTTCAGATTTTCAAAAACAGGGTTTGATTCAAGGTCTCCCATTAGTTTCAGTGGGCTTTGGATCAGGCACAGGGTTAGCAGCTTATTTTTCAAACAACTGGAAAGAGGTGTAAATGTCAAAGGTGATAGTTATACTGTGAGTTCCATAAACTACAAAAAAAGTTACTACTAAAGCTCTATTTTTCCTTAGTTTAACAGCTTCTATGAAAACAGTGTTAATAAGTATATCAGGAACAGTATATAATAATGAATCAGATATGTAAACAGACCTTTAAAACTCCTTTTATATAATAATTGGAAAGTTAAAAGTGACTTAAAATCCCTAACTTCTCATGCTGTGATGTAAATTGTATTTTTTTTAGGTTCCAAATTCAAAGAGGGAAAACTGATCCTACCAGTTACAAGAACCTGGGGGACTGTTTTAGGACTATTTTCCAGAGAGAAGGGTAAGAGTATATGTTTTTTGAATTGTCAATTTTATGTGACCTTTTTTAATCACCCATTTTCCAGACATTAGATCCTCTTTATATTCCACTCTTTATGCAACTGCCAGAATTCAGCAAACATTTAGTCTTACATAACGATCGTCATGTAAAAAGCCCTACCGCTGCTTACACTCTCAATCCCAAATTTTGCCATTAGGATATGTTTAAAGACTGTGATGAACAGCTGTGCAGAGATAATTGAGTAAACTCTGCTTCAGTGCTAGGAGCTGGAAGGCCACAGCAATGCATTTCAGTGTCTAGGTTCTTATATCCTGTTTTCCTGGTTTTCTGAACTAGCTCTGCCTGAGCTTGAGTTGAGTGAAGTGCTTGTTTCCTAGCTCTGATGAACAGGTATTCCCAGTTAGCTGTGGTATGCAGTGATTCCAAGACCTCTGTGAGTAAAATTCCACAAGTTTTCAATTGGACAGAACATAGAAGAGGATTTATGGGCCTTAGTCACCTGAATCGAACCGGCTTCAGAAGGTACCACCACTCTCTGAGCCACAGCTCCTCTGAGGGATGTGGGCTCAGATCCAGAGCAGCATTTAAATACACGCTTAATTTTATGGGCAGTCCTGTTAAAGCCAGTGAATGTAATGGGACTGATCACATGCTTAGTTAAGCCTGTTATCCACAGGAGCTCTTCAGGAGCTAGCCTTTAATCAAGATGGCTCTAATTAGTCAATCCCAGTTTGGAGTAGCTAGTAGACTTTCCGTAAGAACTTTGCAAACATAATTGCAACCTTTTTTTGTCCATATATTGATCAAAATGGAGTTGTGCTCATAAAGAGCACTATAGGTACCACATGTGGAGGCAGCATTAATGCAGCAGGGCACAGATTTCTTGTGTCCAGAAGTTGCACTGGAAAAGCAGAGGCAAAAGTAGCAGTGAAAATGAAGAACTAGACCCATTTTTTTTCTTGTAATGATAACTAGCTAAATAACACTACGTACATACATAGATATAGAATTAGATTTGAATTGCTAACGAGAAATGTAGAGATGTTTCACTAAGGTGTTAAAGGGGGGGAATTGTCACATTTGCCCTTATCAGTGGTAGATTTATTTCTGATGAAAGACTAATGCTGTGCATTATACCTACAAGGTGCGGAAAAGTCCCAAAGCTAAAAGGATCACAAAAATTATAATCTGTGGCTTCTGGGGCTTTCTAAATTAAGTATGCTCCTTCCAGAAAGATTTTTTAAATGTTTTCTCTATAGAAAAGCAGTAATATTTATTTTCATGTCAATATAACTTTTTTTTTTCAGAATAGATTCAAAATTAAAACAGTGAACATTAAGTCAAACTCACTATTATTTTTTATATTATTGACAAGTCTCAAAATGTAAAATTAGTGATGGGGAGACATATCTGGAGAAAGACTCTAAATCAAGAGACTGCTTCCAAGCTAATTTATTTAGGATCTTGCTTTATTGCCTATGTGATTATATTGTGTAATTAAATATTTGTAAAACCCACATGCATAAAATACTAGTAAGATGCTGCAAGTCTCAATGTACCATGTAAGATATAATTGCCTTATTAATTTTGAGGGAAAAGGAAATAAATGCTTTATCTTTCATTTTTTTTATATGTTCTGCTTTTCAAATGCTTCTTAGAGGTAGAGCTATGTCCATTGCATGGATTTGATTTTGTTTTCACTTTCCCAATGGTCAGTGTGATGTGTCACTATGCTACATAACACACATTAACTTTTTGACTCTGGAGAAATGCTGAAGGATCTTAGTACAGTAATCATCTATGAATGAGCTTCAGCGAGGAAAGATGAATGCTGTGGGCTTTTTTTCTGTGGAATGCTTATGCCTCAATACTTGAACAAAACTAGAATTTTTTAAAATAAATTTATGAGTATCAAGGCTTGAAACTTTAACCAGGAATGAAAGATAATAACATGAAATTTTTGTAGATTTAAATAACAACTGAGCAGGGGCTTGCACTAAACTTCCATCAGGGTAGAGCTAATGGAGATTTTTACTTACCAATTGCAATGTAGACTATACTGATGTAAATGAAAGGCAAATTCTTCTGAGTAGCTACTTTTGTCCAGAAAGTTAGAGACAGAAAGTTACATAAAATTAGTCATCAGTAGTCAGCACAAGGCAAACAATAGAGATCTCAGATATAATATAGTCTTAAAAGTTGGCTAACAAAAAACAGAAGTAATCAACAGACATACTTGTCTGAATCTCGAGTCTGTTATTCCAGACTGTGCAAGTTGTCCGGAGTCTGAAGCTTGGTGATTGTGACACTTCAAGGGAAATGAGAGAGATTATTTTAAATCTTTAAGTTAGTGAAAACCTTAAAGCCAAATATCCTCTCCTTGTCCGGCCACTAAATTATACACAAGAAAGCACCAGAAAGGGTTTCATTTTCAGATATCAAGCAAACAAAAACCACACATGAGGTATCCAGATTTGAGTGTGTAAATCTGAGGGAGTTCATCAAATGAAATGATGCCCCATGTCCATTCCATAATAACTGCCACTTCATCATTTTTTCACAGTAACAATCTGATATTTTCATGGAAAACTCATCAGAAATGGTGGCCAGGATTTCTTTAACCATTGCTATGATGTTCTTCATGTTCTAATGAAAAGGGCAGAGAAAATGTTTCCAGTCCAACCACTAATGAAATAGTGTCCTTTCCAAAGATTCTGAAGATTCCTTTTTTTTTTTTCACAAAACACTAGAAATTTCATAAAGAAAAAAATGCAGGGAAGAAACAAACAAACAAACGAACAAACAAAAACCTACAGAAGCTCTCTTCCCGCAGCTCCCAAACTTTGGTGAGCATTTTGAATGGGAGTAAATCTCCTCCATGGGGATTCATCCCTTGAAACTCTTTCTTGTCTTACAAGAAAATGGGGGCAATGAAACATAAAATTTAATTGAGACTCACTGAAGAAAAGCTGGACAACATCTCCATGAATCTTCTCTGAACAACCTCTGCTCAGCTATGTTCACTAGGAGCCTTTCCTCTGCATTTCTCTGGTTTCACTTACGAGATGCTGCATGTATTGACAGATCTTTGAAAGCAGAGGTAGAACCACCAGGAGTATATCTGTTTATTGAGGGGTGACAGCTTTATAGCCAACATAAAAATAATCTGATGTTTATTGAGGAAAATGTTTGGATAGAGGATTAACTGAAACCATTAATAGTGAAAACTTTTCATTCTTTTTAGGTCCTACAAATAAGAGATAGACCATGTTAGATGACTGATTTTTGTATTGTATTGTTGACATTTTTGCTACATTTATATTCACTCGCTTCCTTGATAATGACTTAGATATGAATATGAAATGTAAGAATAAGCCAACAGTAGCTTTATATTAAAGACACAATGGTGTTGTGTCTTGTATTAGGAATGGAAAACTATGCTCATTAGCACCATCTTAATTTAGACTAGCACTAAAATGATAGATGCCGTTATTTTGGGTCTGTGAACAACTTTGTTCATATAAACTTAAATTTTCATGGGCTCATAATGTTAACAGTAATTGTTCTGGCTTACAGTTGGCTTTTTTGATAGGTACTTAGTAAGGAAACTTGTTACTTTTCTCATACGTTGGTTAGATTGCCTGGAACAGAAAGGGTAGTAGAATCCTAGTTTCTAGTTTCATAACTCAATATTTTAGTAAGTTTAAAGCGCTGTTAGCTTTTCTTAGGACTAAGATGGTCGTGGGAAACTACAGAACACCATGATTATTGATCTCATTTGAGATCTCATTACTTCTGCTGAGTTATTTGATTATTCATGTTGAATTTGGTTTGGAAAGGAGCCTCCCAATAAAACAACAACATCAACAAAACAAAAGCCCAATAAGCTTTACAACTATTTCTGTCTTTTCAGAGCGGTCTTACCACTCAGTTATACCTATAAGTGCCTTATATGACCACACACCTTTCTTTTACTAAGCTGCACCCTGACTCATACATTAGTGGGATTAGGCTTTAAAGCTGCATGAAACTTTTTAGCTATGGGTGTAGCAGGTGGGAGAACAGCCAAGGCTAAGCAGGAGCTGAATGAATGCTAAGTTGTCAGCAAACATGCAGAAGCTAGAGGATTCCTGGCTTATGTGTTACCAGCAATAATTCATTGATTAAGGAATTTGCTAACACTCCCATTTGTCCTGTTGCTACCCCTTGGGTATCTATTGTGGTGACCAGTGCTGAAGCCCTGCTCTGGGTAGGGAGTGGATGATACTCTGTTTCTTCTAATTGGGAGCAGGCAGGGAAGGAGGGGTTGCAGGACTGTTAGTCCTGCAAACCAGTTCTGATCTCTGATACCAGCACTCATCGCTGCCCATTCCTGGAGCCCAGCTGTATTGTCTGCTCTTCCAGCTGGGCTGAGGAGGCATATCAACAGGCTGCCAAATAAATGTTATACAACATACAAATGCTTAGCTACTTTATGCATGAATCTTTCAATGAAATTGCCTACCAGGGAACTGTGATGTGGTTAATCGTGCCAAAAATCCCTTTTCCCATCTAGCAGTTATGAAGCAGAAATCCATTTCTACGTACTGGACGCATAAATTCCTGCAGTATCAAAAGACCAGAGTTCAGACTCTGACTGAAGTGCTCTGAAGAAAACAGAAATGGTAGATTAAGGTGTTTCCTGCCGCAGATATCTGCCCCACTCTTTGGTTTCATTTTAACACCTATACCATGAGGAGCAGAGGTGAACTGGGACTTGTGCTTGATCACTGCTTTCTGGAACCTGATTCCTTCACACAGACCCACCTGCATCAGCACTTTTGAAGACTGTATTCTTGCCAGCTGAAGGCGCGTTTTCTCTACTGCCCCTTACTACAGGGACAGAAACTTCCACATGAATGCTTAGAAAGTTCTGCTAGCACTTGCACCTCAGAAATATATATACATACATGAATCTCTTTTCTAGTCTTACATGTCTGCCCTAGAAGCATATAATAATATGATTGCTAAAGTGACAGTGAAGATACTAAAAAGGGCACTACAGTATCAAAATGTCTATCTGTACCTATTCTGAATCCACTTAGTCCATAGTCAATAGTATATCTCTCTTTACCCTGCAGTATGGATACAGGCAGCATATACAACACAGCTGTTTCCAGTGCCATTTACTCTCACTTCACCCCTACTCTTACTCCCTTTAGACCTATGTGTAATATCATACTTATCTGATCTTACTGTTTTCAGTTTCATTTGATTGTCTGTAGTTTGTTTGCACTTGCATCTTTAAATCATCATTTGTGTTTTTACCCTGAATCAAGCCATAAAATTTAAGTGATGGAACAACCTTGGGTAAAATTACCGTTAAAATTGCTGTTAAGTTTGGAGAAGAGAAAGGCAGAAATGTTAGTTGACAGATTTTTCAGATTATTTGCTTTAAGACTGTGATTTATATTATGCTTGCAAGGTTTTAGATTGAGCATTGCCACAAAGGAGAATCTTTTGGCTATTTGAAGGTGATGTGTACTCTGCTTTCTTCTGTAAATTAACATTCACATCTGATGTTTAAATTTTATCTCATTTCCCAGTAAAAACAGCAAAAAATCTTAGGAAGTTTTGATCCCTGGTCATGTTTTAAAGTGTATGTACACTTACATGCATACCTACTCGTAAAATATTCATACATTCTTTTAATCTCTTGGTAGATAAAAATGACCCTGTTCATAATTCAGTGGAGTTTTGCTAACAGTCCCAAATGCCTGGATGCTTTTGCAACACTGGTCTGTCATGAAACAAAGCTGAAAACCATTCTTCTAATCTACACATCTCAAAACACCTTGCTGAAAAAGGAATCATCATCATCTTATTTGCACAGTTGGGAATACGGGGTTGTAAAGTGCCAGGCAGTAGAATAGACATGGACAGGAGCTTGAATAAAGATGTTTCTCATGAAGCAGCCTGACACCATGTAATTTGTTTGCCCCACAGTAACATTTCAATATCTGAGCACTTCAGAATGTGTGAGTTGGACGAATAATTCATAACTCTGATCATTTTTGGGGCAGTCTGTTTTCTGGCTTTCTGTGGAGCTGCATGCAGTTTTAGGCCTGTAGCCAGATATCCTGACAGCAAACCCAGTGCCCTGCCGGATGGGCTGCACTGTCTGCAGGCAGCCAGAGCACTTACACCAATGTTACTGTCAGCAGGTTTTCATCATCCTGCTCATTCAGCAATTCTCTGTTCCTCACCATCAGTTCCCTACCCCCATCTTCATATGTTAACACTTGAAAACATAAGAAATGGCTCTGGAATGTGAAAAACTTTTATTCCCAGTTTTATGTGTGTAGTTTTCTGGGATACAATGAGGTTGCACTGGTGTAACTTCAAGCAGCACTTGGCCAACCACATTTTTATTACTGACGGACAGACGTTTTACTTGCAAAACCTGATGTGGTATATATAGCAACGCAGTAAACAGGGACACTTGTAGAGAATCACTTCTGAGGATCAGATGCCTTAAAGATGAAGCACATGCTCCTTTATTTCCCATAGGAAAAGAACATGATAAAATTATGTAAATCTTATAAGCACCTTAGAAGTGAAAAGGCCAGGCCTTAACTGGTTTTACTTGTTACTTTTTGCTAAGGCCACTTTATGCTGGATATCTGTTTTGTATTTTTAAAGGTTCAAGTCATATTTTTTTAGATTTCAAATATTTTCAGATTGTTTTAATCTTAGAGTTACTGTTCCTTTTGTGTCTCTGTTTTGCTAATATCACATAAATATAGCTCTTCAGATGATTATATTTATAGCAATAATTTCTGTAGGGTTTGGTTTGGATATAGGTGACTGTATTATAAGATTAGAGCAATAAGGAGATACCAAGGATTGTTTACAATCTGCCTTTATCTACTTTAGTTAGCAAAATACAAGTAAAGCTTTAATTTTTAGTCTTATGATGTGAACATTCAAAAATATTTATCATTTTACCCTATTCGTTTTTTGCTGGATTCAGGTATATTTGTCATATTGCTTAAAGAAATCAATGTGATAATTACGCTTATTTTAAAAACAGATTTGAGTCTAGAATATGGAAAATATTATACTTCCTGCAACATCATGTTCTCTGAGGGTGAAGAACATCACTGCCAAATGCTCCTCCAGGCAGGAGCTCGCACCTGAGACCTCAGTGGGGACAATTTTGCCCCACTTGGTGCTGCAATGTAGTGCTGAGCCCTGAGCCATCCGTGCTCAGTGGAGAGTAGGCAGCCAAGATGCTAAGCAGAGCCATCTAGAGTTGGGAAGCTGGGAAGGCTCACACCCTCCCAATCATGTCACGCTTCTCCAGGGCTTCTTTGTCTCTCCCGGAGCTGTAGAAAATTCTCAGCTAGTGAGCTAAGAGCTTTCAGGTCAAAAACAAAGGCACTACCAGCAGTGGTCACAGGCAGGCTGCATGTCCTCTGAGCAAAGATGTAATTAATTGCTGCTTCAAGATTGAGAGGCTGGTTTCTGCATAAGTCCTATTTCTGAATCATGCTGCTTCAGGGGGCTCTGTCCCTGTGCAGCTTTTCATTTCTGAAATGGCATACAAATGTTCTGCCACCAGAATTAAAACTTTATTTATAAAGATTACAACTGCTTCCAGCCCTGACAGAGGGATGGGGGATCTCTCAAACTCAGTCCTGTGCAGTGCTGTCAGGTTTAGCTGTAGGTAGAGGAAAGGAGCTGAAAATCACACACTGCCCTCTTTCCTATGAAGTAATAGCTCCAAAATCTGAGTGTGACATTGTCAATAGTCAGCTATCAAAATTCAGTGTGTCTGTTAGGTAAATCTAGCCATTATTGGTTAACATTTCACAAATGCAATCACAATCATATATGCATCAGGAAATGCAAAATTAATTTCAGTTATGTACTGCAGTTCTTTTAGAGGCAAACTGTTTACTGCTCTGTGATTTGTGATTCTAGTAGCAAGGAATTGTTAACCTATTCCTTAAAAGAAAAATTCTACTGTACCAAGGGAAAAACAGTGACCAGAGAACAGATAAATCACTTTTATATCCTTGGAACAGCTGACTTTACACTTTTATTGCAGTGTTTGAAAAAGCATCTTTTCATCTGGAAGGAATCAGTTTAAAATGTGATTGTCAACACAACTAAAGCAGCTTTCTGTTTAAAATGGCTGCTCTCAAAGATTAGAACTGTAGTTTTGCCAGGATTTTCTTTACAGACATTAGTTACTAGGACCAAGAGATTTTAGATGGGATGTTCACAGGAAATACCTGGCAGACAGCATAAAATGCAAAGTAAAGCATTTTTATTTGGATTGTAGGAAGCATGTATGTGAAAATGAGCAACAGTTTTTCAGGTCAAAAGCCTTCTTTTTAAAGTACAAGTCTGTAAGTTGTAAATTGAAGAGGAAAAAATTAAAAATCTGGATTATTTTTTTACATCTAAACCTAACAAATCAGACAACATACAGTTAGCACATTTCTTAGACTGTATTTCGTATTTATTTATAATGATGCTGTAATACTGTTCTTTAATTTGCATATGTTTAGTTCGTCTAACATCATTTTCTTCACTTGTTACATGTGAAAACAAAGCTTTGTCTCTTTTATGTCAATCATTTTGATTACCGTAGTCCTCAGTTCTTTATTTATGTATAACTTGATTCACTTCAATCCCTTAAATATTTAATCTCTAAAAGATGCAGGTGAAAATCCTATGCAAAATGAAGTATTGCATTCACTGATAAAACATTTTCACTTCAGGAATAATTTGAGCTTTACACTATACAATTTGCTCCTCACTTTAGTTGCAAATTATGACGATGTAATAAGAATATATTTATAAGATTACTTATTTAATAGGTTTTTTTGGTTTTTTTCCATGTTTTCAAGGCAGGTTAATTATGTTATCTTTAGCATTTTTATTAACAACTTATTATTACTCCATATGCTGAAAATACATTTTCTCTTTTTTTTTTCCTTTTTTTTTTTGAACACTACATTACTTTAGCGTCTTCCTAAATGCATAAGATTAATACGATTGTATGATGAACTTTTAAAATGTATCTTCATTAGGAGAATGTTTGAGGAGATGTAAAGCTGCCACTGCAGCTGTCAGTACTGGGTGTGCTGATCAGTCCCTCTAACACCATCACCAATTGCTCTTCTGTTTGCAATACCCCAGTTGATGGTTTTCTGAGTATTATGCTTCACGTTCTAAAAGAAATCCAGTAAACTAGATGCTGAGAATAGCTGTGCTTGATCATGGAGGAAAAAATCTTCATCTAAATAAATACAAAATAATAATAGCAATAATAATAATGTAGGTGAAAAGGCAATGTAAATCTATGAATGTTTGATAGTTTTGTGTAGGTTTTTTTTGAATGTATCTTAAATAAAACAAGGTAAAATGAAGAATTAGCATTAGATACGGAAATATTTTTCAAAAATATATTTTCTATACAATGCTAATTCATATTTCAAGGCACATTGCATTCCGTATGACTCCAGAAAACTGAAAAACAAATAGTTCACTTGCCTGTCATGCCAATCATCTGTCTGAAAGTAATAAAATTCTAAATACATATGAAGTGGGGATTTTTAACTTTCACATTCTTTTTTTATGCAGTCTGTTGTTGTTCTTTGCTGTACAAATAAAAATAATAACTTCAATGTAGTAAAAATAATTTTAATTGACTGTAAAAAATGCCTGCCTCAAATGTGCTGTACATATAATTTGCTGCATCTTCTTAAAGGAATGCATGCATATAAACGTAGAAAAACGCTGTTGCGTTCTGTCTTACTGTCTAGCATAGAAAGTTTCTTTCACGGTTAGCAAGCTGACACTCCATAGTAAATTTCTGAAGCTTTAATACAGCGTATGGGGCAGTAACTCTCACTGAAAGATTGGCTCCAGTTATGAATACAAGATCAATTCCCATCTGGGCAGAAATGCGTTTTTTTTTACAGCTTGCCTTCACTGTTTGTGTATTTTTGCATATTTTGGCTTTGCCTGAACTTGTGTATCCACTGCTCTGTAGCTGACTGTCATGCATTGGGCGTCTCAAGTACAGCAAGATTTTGGAAGGTTCTTTTAATCTGCTAAATTGTATTTTCCATAAAAAAGTAGACACTTTTACATCATAGGAATTTGGTAGCCAAAACCCAGTACATCTAATCATTATATTCTGCAGCAGTTGAACTCCACAACAGGAATGAATTCTTCTATGCGCCAAATGCTTCCTAGTGTAGATATGGGTTCAGTTTACTTACTGTTAGAGCATTTCTTAATAAAATTCATTTCTTCATTATTTGAGTCCTTCTTAAAAAGAATATACATATATATATCCTGGCTTAGCAGGATTTGTTTTTTATTTGCAAAACCCTGTTTTATAAGAAAATCTGTTTGCAAGATATACTTGTTTCTTCAAGTAAAAATAGAAGTGTAAGTAACTATCTGCATAAAATACTTAATAATTTCAAAAAATTCCATAGCTAAGCTGACTTTTACATAATTTTTATTTGGAAATGTCTAGGATTTGCTGTTTAACATATAGGTAATATCTTTTGTTGCCATTTTAATTGTGATTTAGAAGAATAAATTTTGTGGATAAAAGTAAAATACTAACACGTATTTGAGCCTTTGTTCTAATGTAGCCTTACATAACGTCTTTACTTTTGAACGTAGAAACAAAAATTGTTTTGACAATCTTCAGATTTGCATGCTTATTAGTTTACAACTTATTAAACTATTTCATCTCCTTTTAAAATGTTTCTGAATAAATTGGTAATTTAATTACAAATTCATAAGAAAAATAACAGTTTTTCTAAAGACATACATAAAAGGCAAGCAAGAACTTTCAGGTACATTACAAAAAATTCACATTGAAATTAAATGTATTGTCAAATTTAAAAAAAAAATCTTCAGTATTTCAGCAGCTCATGTTAATAAATTGTAAATAATATTTTTTCAAATTTCTAATAGTTATTTTTATACTTCATGGTTATATTTTTATACCTCAATAATTTTACACAAGAAAAATAACTATGCTTTTATACAAATTACAATTTTTATAAGCTGTCTCATAAAATTTTAGAAATTTTATCTAGTAAAAGAGGAAGAGGCAGTGGGATATGATGTACTCATGGGAACAATCATAGTGGTTTAAAAGGTGAAAAAATGACCAGTGAACGATAATATCTGAGAAGAGTTAGCAGTCTTTGCAAAATGCTCAGAATTAATTGCAAGAAAGCTGTCTTATTTATCCCAATGAAAGGTTTGGGAAAATGCAGCTTGAGAAGTAGGTCTTTCTCAGTTACTGTGAGGGAATGCTTGGAATTTTGTCTTTCTACCAAAAAGGATTGGTTTTCCCTTGATTGTCATCAGTTTGCTAGGTTGTCCTGCTATTTAAGCTATTAGAGACTGGTGTGCTGCTTGGTCTCAGGTGATCCATAAAAAGGAATGAAGCCTTGGGAAGGTAAACCATCACCAGACTGGCTCAGTGTCTCAGCCTTCCATGACGGAAGCTCTTTGTTGAGATTTGTTGGCAATTACAGCAGTTTCCAACTGAAGATAAAGAGCCAGAGTTCTCAGATAATGCCCTCGATCACACACCTGATGACAGACTTTTGCATGCAAGTTTTTTCAGGTGCTATGTTTGCTCAGTAATCCTTCAGTGCCAATCTTTTCTAAATGGTGAGCAAGTCCCGTCAGTAATGGACATCAGCCATTGAGCTTGTAATATTTGTCATATATCAGGTTACGGCTTTGTTACTGCAGTCTGATGAATGGATGCTGTTATGCTTAGAGAAAATAAAGAAGTGCTATAAATTTAGAAGTCAGTAGTAAATGAGTTGCTACTTTAAGGGCCTGATTCACATCCTTCTAAAATCAATGGAAAGTATGCTGTTGACTTTATGGTCTTCATATCAGTCTTTTAATTTTCTTTGTCTTTTAAGACATGGTATTCAAGGCTGTCATGAAAATATTTTTCCATTTCTCACTACATATGGTTTTACACCGCAGTAGTAACATTAATATAAATCTTACTTTATGTCTTAAATTTTTTGTCCTACACAAATGATTTGATTAAAGATGGAGCCATGCAGAGAGTTGATCATAGAACCTGATAGATTTCACATGAAAGAATCAAAACAGGGCTTGAGGTGTTAAATATTGACACAGTATTTCTTCTTAATTTTTTTTTCTTTTGTCCATGATTATTCTTATCCCTATAATAGACTTTGAAGATTGTACACTGATTTTATACTTTATTTACTTATAGGCATTATTCTGGAAGTTGTTCTGATGAAGACAGAGTTAAAAACTTTTGTAGGCTGTTAAAATCTGTCCTTGGCCAAGATCTGTTTCATGCAGATTTTGTCAGAAGTTCAGATGGTGGCCAAAGCATTTATAATTCATTAAATTGTGTGTCATATAAATAATGAATTTCCTTCTTATATTCTGCTACGTAAATAAACGTAGTACATATTAAAAGAAAAGAGTATTTTAAGCCAAAATCTGTTCAAGTGTCAGACCTTATTTTTTACTAGCCCTGTATGCACAACAGTTTATAATGTCTAGAGGCTAGTAGGGTGTTAATTCTAGTTACAGCCATAAAGGTTCCACATAACTGCTTACTTACTAGGTAGTATGTTTTCTATAGCAACTCCTATTTCAAATGACCTAATAAATAGTATTCTCTGGGGAGATAAACTGTCATGATGGTGTAGACAATGATATAATACTAATAAAACTAATAATCCCCTGACGTCCACCCAAAACTGCCAGACAACGCCCATTTTCATGCTCCAGCTAGTGATAGTATTATACAGATACACTTCTCATTATTTTTATATATTCTCCATTTGCATTACATGCTCTCATCTCTATTTCTCTAAAACAAAGAAATAAATGAGTACTGAGTATAGGGAAAGAAAAAAAAAAAAAAAACAGTAGAAAAGGGGGAAGGCAGGAGAAAGATCCTGAAATATCCATAGTTTTGTGTGTTAACTCTCAGGATATCTCCTCAAAGAAATACATTGTTAGCATGTATCTGACATAAACAGAATCTGGGGAGCTGTTGTAGCCAGAGAAAAGGGAAGAGATCCATACCAAAAGGTGACATAAAGGCAGGTGAGGAAGAACAAAAATTTTCAAAAGTAGTTCTGAAAGGGTACAATGTAAGATTAAGGCAATCTGAAAACTGGAATGTGTACTTTCAAGTTCATGTAAGCAACGAGATTTGTTTTTGAGTAGAGGAAAAGACTGAATTCAAATGCAGATTATTCAAAGTGCACAAGTTCAGTTCTTATTTTTTAAAACTAAAAAGAAATCTGGGATCTTTGACATGTTGCTACTTTCTTACTTAGAAGATTCCTTGATTCCTTCTGTGCTGAGTAGGTTATTTCATTCGAAATGAAACTCATATTGCCTTTCAGAGCATAGCACGTAAATTTTCTTTTGTCCTGCTGTGTGTTCATTACAGTCTACAGTGCCATGGGCTCCATATAAACACTGTACTCTTTCTACATTCACCCTCAGTATTGCAGATTATTTTGCATTCTCTCTGTAAGTCTTTCCTGTTTTATTTCCCAAACTTGTGTTTAAGACACCATAGTAAATTATAAAATCATTAATTTTATGATTACCCAAGTTTTTGAGATATCCAGTGTGGAAAGCAGAGTTTAGATGCCAATAATTCTGTTGTGTAAATAATATACATGTAGTGTGGCAACAGGTGTCTAACAGGCATTTCTAAAAATCATGAGAATTGTATAAAATTTGAATTCAGATAAAATTGTTTAGGCAATAACTGAAATGTATAGGCCAGGCATTATCTGTTATACTATTTTTCCTAACCATTTGTTTTCTAGAAACTGTAATACTTTTCATCTATGAAAGATCTTGTTTTTAATCTTAGATTTTTGGTTGTCTCAGCAAATGTTGTAGAAAGCAGTGATGAAGTATTGGGAAATACTGGAAAGCTACAATGTGAATTGCTTTTAATAAAGCTACTTTGGAGAGGTTGAGAGGTAACCAATACCTCCCACTCTTTTTCCTGCAAAATAGAAGGTGCTTATCTTCTTAACTGTAAGAGAAATAGGAGTCTCTCTCTGAGGAATGGTTGTGAATCATGGGTCATAAATGAAAGGAGCTGTTTCCTGTGGAGCCACATACACAGCAGTAAAAGCTGGGACATTAAAGCTTCTGTAGACACAGTGAGTGTTCACTCTGCAGAGTGAATCTGAGCTTTGCAGTATCACATGCTGAGAAGCTTTTAATATGCTTCACCATTTCTGCTCATGAAACCTAGCTCTCTGCTTGTGTGAAAAAACTTGAGTCTGGGGAATTTCATCAACCTGTTTCTCAGTCAGCATTGCAATACCTGGAGTATTGTACCTGGATATATGTACCTGGAGTTACAGCACCTTCATATATACAGCATCTTGAATTAGATATTGCATCCTCACTTCTATCTCCAGCATTCCCAGCATACCTCGGAGAACTGGCCACTGTAAACACTCAAGTGTGTGACAAAACATGTATACCCAAAGCTGCAGGGAGCAATTGTGATTAGAAATCAGGCAGGATGTGTTGCTGCAGATCTGCTTTGAGAGACTATGGCGTGTTATTTTCTCATCATATGTTATATATATATATAACATTTATTATGTTGTCCCATTAAGTGTTTCAATGTTGAATTAGGTTCTCTTTGACCCAGTGAGGTATTTTAAGCCTGTAGTTGTTGAATCAAATCACAAGGCGAGTCTTTAAGTGCTGAGGCTTGGGGTGCTGAGAGTGTACTCTTGAGTAGTGTAGGGGATGAGAGGGGGAAGGTCCTGCAAACCAAGCTGGCAGAACTGCAGGAGATGGCAGTGGGAACTGCTTCAGCAGGGGAGGCATTTACAGCCTCTGAAGAGTAATTTCTGTTTTTGCTGGGAAAGAAAACACACTGTAAAAGCAGATCTGCGCTGCAGGGATAGCACTGACTGTAGAAGTAGAGAGCAGGGCCTCTTGCCAAGTTTTTGTAGACATCATTGCTGAGGCAGTGCAGCAGCATCTCTGCTTATTTTGTTAGCATATGCATGCAGCTTGGCATGGTTTTCAAAGGATACAGGGCTTTAGTTCCTGCATTAGCATCCCCTGGGACAGGGCCAGCTCTTGTACAGCATAATGGGTACAGTCCACCAATGTTCAACTTGACCCTATTTCATCAGAGTTCCATCTGCTGTAGTATCTCTGCTGAGATGCATAGCTCAGGTCTACAAAACTGTTAAGTTAACATTTTATTGTTCTGAAAAAGAGGAAGAGCTTCCCTGAAATTGGGCTCAGAGGCATATGTTTTGAAGTCTCTTAGGCATCAAGCAGTAAATTGGAATTCAAGAAAGCTATTTGAGACAATTTCTGTTTCCTGTTTTTTTCTTATTTGACCTGACTTATGGAGAACAATTAAATTTGAAACAGGCATTTAATACTGATACGATCTACTTGCAAGTGCTTTTTGGAACAATTTTGTCTTTCTTTTACAGTAACTTGCTTGGTATTTATGCTTGTGTTTTATTATTGGAAAAAGGATTTGAGACACTCCTGATAAGAATATGATCATTGGTGTTTTGAGTACTCACAGGAAAAACATTCAATTAATTGGGAGAAAAGAGAATTAAAAAATTTGAACTTTTCTTTAATTGATTATTTATGCATTTTTTCACTAGACGCTAACCACAATCTTTTTTTCAAAAGTATTTTGTTCTGAGATTTATTTACTTAGCTGCAGGATTTCCTTAGGCATCTAGATTTTGAACCAGATATTTAACTTTGCCCTTGTATTGCCGGTAATGATTACATCGGTCACTGAAGGATAGCTAAAATGTTAAGTCAGCGCTACTGAGAGAGAGAGAAAGAAAGAGTATTTGCGTGAGTGAACAAGGTTGTTGCTAGTTCCTGTCAAAAGAGGAATTGTGTGCAAAAGGCAAATCCTCAGAGATGACAACAAATGAGTGCTGAGTATTCACCAGCTTTCCAAACTGACAATAGAAGTACTTCAGATAGAATCTGATATTTATAAATATTTCATTCAATTACTAACTACACCAAAACAAAATTTTGATTCATAATTTAATGTATATCTTTATTTTAAAATGCAGCCTACATTGTTCTTCATGATCTAGTACTGTAATGTTATGACATAACCACAGTGACATTTCTTTTACTGGAGGAATGTATATTTTACTGTAAAGAAATCAACTATTATTGCTTACAGATTTACAAACTGCATGTTCTTGTGATTAGTCATTCTTAAACAAGGTGCTGTGAACAGACACCAAAAGTATATCCAATATATACGGCTTCTTTTTACAGACCAAACATTCTTTCTGAAATCCCAGAAAAGGAAGATCCCTTTGAAAATTCCCAGTAATCTAGGAGTAAACCACTGTAAATCTCACAGTTTTCAATGTCTGGAATAGAAAGAGTCCTGAGGTCACACCTGAAACAGAAATTTGGAGAGTAACATATTGCATTACTACCTGAGTCATTAGGCCAGCTGTGTTTATGTATATTGTGCAATTAAAATTTGGTGATCCTTTCCCTGATAGCAATGGAGTATGCTGTACTCTGAATTCATGAGTCACATAGAAAAAAAAAAATCCACTCTTTGGCCATTATCCAAAAATGACAATGACAAGTACATGAGCAAGTGGTGATTTGTCTTGTTCAGTCCCTGGAAGACTCCTTTTTTTGAGTTCTCTTATTTACAAAGTAATAGAATGTTGGGCAATAATCAAGCATAGAGAGCTGATGGTATTAATATAGCACTGATGGACTGGAAACCAGATGGTTTGTCAGATAATGAAGTATTATCTGGCAAGAGATTGTTCCTGAAAGCCAACTTCCTCACCTATTTAGCACTCTGGAATGTCAACATATCAGTTACCACGTTCATGAGGTGGTATGTGTTGTACTTCAGAAGCCATCCCTAAAAGAAGCTTTTAAATTCAAAATTACTGCCTGATGAGAGGGTAAAAGTGCCATTATTGCAGCACAGCTGGATGAGTATAATATACAGCAACATATAAGCCTTACATTAAAAAATTGAATTCAAGAAGATGACAGAATAGCTACATCCTGATTTCTGCCTAACCAAAGCCGTAGTTCCACGAATATTTTAAACCAGCTCTGCCTCCAGAAGAAGCAAGCACTTGTTATGTGCCCAGACCTGTATGCTCTTGATTTTGTGTCTTTCTTCATGCATTTCTGCACCTGTCTGTGGGCCATGAATTGGTTTACTGAGTGGGACAAACACTTTCCAGAAATTATTTGTGTAATGAGTATTAAACATTATAGCACCAAAAAAGCAAAAGAAAAGAAGCCTTTTTTGTTGATTTATATTACTTTGGTAAATTATTTTCAAGGTTTTGTAATCAAGTAATGCTAGCAAAGATAGTAAAGTGATTCTCCTTTCAAACAGTTGTTATCAGACATCTTCAGAATATATATTACATATCTTGACATATCTAAGCTATCTTCTTTCTGTCCAGTATTAGCATATACTACTTTTTCTCCATCAGGTGAACAAATGGCTTCCTAGTCATGATTACAGAAAATGCCTTGTGAAAGTAATAACTGTCTACAATGCCTGGAGTTTAAGAGCTGGTGATCAGTTTGAGTGGTCACGAAGGCAGTGAAAATGGCTTGTTGAATTCAAGCTCAAGTTGTGAACTACAGTCTTACTGATAACAGACTTAGCAATTCTCTGGCATCTTCTCTTTAGTAAGCCAGTCTATCTTGTTGATTTTCTTAATTTTGCATTCTACCTGATGTCATAATCCTACCACAGTGGCTAGGGAATATCTCCACATCCTAGGCCAAGTCTCCACAAGCCATCCGCTTGCCTCCAGTAGCTCTGGCTACTCTTAAGCTCTGTTTTCACCCACATTTGACATAAACTAACTACTTAGAAGAAGAAATAATCTCTTTACCAGTTGCTCTCTTGGCTACTTCCCTTCCTTTCATCTGGCAAAAAAAGTCTGTGCCCTTACATGATGCAGCTGAAAGGGAGATCCTCTCTACCTTTTGTTTGTTGTTTTCTTGTTCTTGTTTTTTATGCCGATGTGAAAACAAGCCCAGACATTTTTCCACAATACAGAATGGAACTTCAGATGGGCTAAAGTAGATTTGTGGTATCACCAGGCACTGCTGTCTTGGCAGGGTGAATTTTCTGTCTGCCAAACAGATGACAGAATTCAGAATTTCACTGATGTGAAACTAGTGCTCTCACATTTGCTGAAATATTATCAGTTATAGCCTTTCTTTTCCCAAGCTTGGTTTGGGATTGCTTCAAAGCCATTGTTATCTCTGGAATCAAATGTATAATTCAACTCAGCCTTTCTGAATCAAGAAAGAGAACAGTAATTAAGAGTAGGAAGAGTTTGGGTTAAATAAAAACAAAGAAGTCACATACAGAAAGCAGAAGTTAAAACATGCATTAAAATGCATCAATATTGTGATATTTTCTTGGTGAACATTTAATGAAAGTGGTAAATGATTCAATTTACACAATTGCTGTTTTGCTGGATTAGCAAATTGGATGTAGAATTGCACCCAATTACACGGTCACCATGCAACTATGTCTTTTTTATATAGCCGAATACAAAATAGTTCGTGGAGGAATCAGGATTCATATTACATTTGTTATATCAAAAACATAAAGAGCATTTTCTTGGGTAGTATAAGCACCAAAAGAATTAATAGTTACAAATAATTGCTTTAGCATGAGCTTACAGTGCATTGTAGCAAAAATGATCATACAATCCTAAGACAAAAAAAAGAGAAATGCGGAGTGCAGCTTTGGTAAGACAACTCAAAGTTCTGAATACTGAATTAAATCATTGCTTCAAAGAAAATGTAGAGATACTAAATTAAATGATACTTAATTTATTTAACACTTCAAAGAAAATAGATGCTGAAGAAATTTGAGAGAACCAGAGAACTGCTTTAGGAGTACAATACATCTTGTGTCACACAATTCAAGGGTTACATTTTTCTAGTAGTAAAAGAGAATATTGAGAAGTTACTTGATAACTATACATAGGCATATTTTTCACCTAAGGAAAATGTTTTCTGACACCAGTGAATTCAAGCTTTTTCAACATTGCTCAGCGTAAACAGTACCTGGGAACCTGAAATTAGGCAAATTCAGCCTTCAAATATATTCTCTGAATTTATTAAAAGCACCAGACCAATCAGATAGAGGAATTTTTGTTGGAGGGCTGTTCTTTGCAATTTAAAGTACTATTTATTGTACTAGTATTTAATGTACTTTCTAGGTGAAGGTATGTGCTATTAAAGTGATAGATCCTGATGGATTCTTTCTTAGTTTGTCCTCCAGTTTCCCAGCTCATCTCCCTTCCTGAATGAAGCTTTGTGAACAAGAATTCTTGCATTTCCCTGAACCTGCCATAAACTTGCAGGTTTGCATTATAGTAATGATAGCACTTACATCATGCTTCAGAGCTTCAGCAAGTCACTGTCAGGGATCAAGAGGGATTATTTTTCTTAATGCACAATTGACTAGATGCAAGATAGAGAGGATTTTTTTTTTTCCTTTCTTTTAAGGAAGATTGGACACAGATGATGATGAGATAGTACAGATTTGTCCTTTGAGGTGAAAAGGAAATCCTTTAGAGGAGGATGGTTTGTTTCTGAAGATCAGTCTCACCTATTTACTGTTTGGGGTTGAGGAAGGAATTTCTGAATTTCTACCTCAGTTTGGCAGGGGATATCATAACTTTCCTGTTCCAGGCACCCTTTCCTGCTCTTTCTGTCTGTTTTCTACATTCCACCTAGTCTACTGCCTAGATTCCCTATACTGAAGATCAGTGTCAACTTTAATCTGCATGAGAACAAATATAGCACAGTGAAAAGTCTTTCAGCCAGGCCAGACAGAATGTCAAGCCGTAAATGTTCGGTGTTACTCATCCATCATGGCTCTGCCATTTCAGCTTCTTTTACTATCAGCCTATCATCTCCACAAATTTTTGTTTCTTTTGGAAGTAAATTTCCATTTCAGAAGACTTTCACTATTTCTAGTCACCTTGCATTTCCTTTTTAGAACTCTTCTTCAATGATCTTGTATAAAGTGTGGTCATAACATTTAGCATGACAAAAAACATTAGCACAACAAAAACACTAATTAGCACAAATTAGTGTGAAAGACTATGATACACATATAGAAACAAGAACCTGGGAAAAGCTGTGTTAGGAACATGTAGGCATTTCTTAAATCAGGTTCACTGGTGAGATGAACTTGCCCTATAACAAGCAATTACTGTATGCAGACATTAAATGTGTTCTAAATCTTCCTGACCATGTATTCAGTCACAGATTCTCCCTCCTATGGTAGTCATCCTTATGTTTTCCCACACTGCTCTAACCGCACATATACATTCTCCAGTTTTTCACTCCTTGTACTTATTATTGCTCCTCATCATCCTTATCGTAGTTATCACTACAAATAATCCTTCTGGTGTACTGCATTTTTATTTTCCTTCTGTAAAATCACTCTCAAAGTCCCGTTTGAGGCTAGAAGAACTCTGTAGGCTAAGATACTGTAACTCTAGCCTTATTGCCTTTGGTATTTTTACTTAAGAATTTAGAGTTGAATTCAGATTAGGATTTAGGCTGAAATTTAGATGAGGTTCTAGCCCCTCCAATGATTCACCCTGAGCAATCCAAGTATGTGCAGCAAGAGCCACCTGACTCAGCCAATGACAATTTTACTTTAGTCATCTGGTGGCTTAGTCAGTGGTGTGTTGCGCTCCTGAAAAGAGAGCTGGTGCTAGGATCCTCTTTTTCTTTTCTGTTTCCTTTTTCTTTTCCTTTTTCTTTTTCTTTTCCATTTCCTTTTTCTTTTTCTTTTCCATTTCCTTTTTCTTTTCCTTTTCCATTTCCTTTTTCTTTTCCTTTTCCTTTTTCTTTTCTGTTTCCTTTTTCTTTTTCTTTTCCATTTCCTTTTCCTTTTCCAAGGGAAATAATTGCATCAAGACCATGCAGTTGTAATATCTGATTTATACCTAACTAGTTGGCAGGAATACTTCAGTGTCTGTGGAGTAAAAACTGTTTCTTCCAGCACACTTACTCTCACAAACCTTTCTACATAACAAATAATAGTCCATCATTTTAAAGTGCACAATATTTTGTCATTTTAACTGCACAATATACATTAAAAATGACTGATATTTAGATTATGTTACAATGCCATTAAAAGAACATTAACAAAAAAGTTTTTAGTACACAAATGTTTATGCATGGCAATGCTCCAATTTTTAATTTTTATTTTTTACCTTCGAAGAAATTATTATTATGCCTGGTATTCATTGAGAGAATCTGTTGTTAAGTTTCTCCTCTTATTCTCTTTAGCTCTTGTAGCCTATGATTTATTTACAGTACTCAACATTCCCTATGGCAGTGGGCCGGTTTCACATTGAATCAGTCCTCCTACTTACAAGAAAATGTTTCCAAATGCTGTGTGTTCTGAAAACATGAAGGCTGAGGCACTGGTTCTTTCTTTAATAACTGATGAAAATAAAATGTTATTGATTAGAGTCTCTGTGCTTTTACTTGATTTGGACATATCTCACAAAACTTTTTTAAAAAAATGCCAGAAGATAATCCATTATGGGTGGGTGATTTCCCGGAGATTTCACTGACATGTGAAATGTTCAAAAACGTTCTACACACCTCACAATTCTGTATGTGTAGAACTGTGTGCAACTACAGATGTTTCCACTGCCACAGAATTCACTAAGAACTGCCAGGGAATTTGGCCCAGATGTGCTATATAATTACAATGACTCTCGTAATAGTGAAACCGTAGGCAGCAAACACCAGATGTCCAGTAAAATGGTTAACACTGAGATCCAAGGCATCGTCACAAACAAGTATGGAGTGAATAAACTGAAAATGTTCATCAACTCTAATCTGAATTTATGCGTTTGACTTGTTGTGATGCAATACTGCTCCAGTATAACATCCTGTAGAAAGGCTGCATTTCAGAGGCTTAAATAATTTTTTTAAAAGAATTAATTAGATAGGTACATCCATTAAACTTAATCCAAGGCTGCGTTTTTCTCTTTACCTCCTTTCTCTTCTCATTTTGCTTGGAAAGTGATTCTGCCTGTGGGTGTGCTGTGATGGCTTGCCCACAGAAAGGATAAAGGAATTGCTGCTAGTGCCAACTTGTGTAGTTCTGCTTTAGTTCAAATGGTAGCAGGCTCGAGCTGCAGTACCAGGGCTCTGTGCACTGCTACATCCTGCATCTGTCTGTATGTGGAGCAACTTTTCCTGCAAAGTACAGGTATTCATTACATTATGAGGCACCGGTTTATGCTTTGCGGTTTCTGAGGGGTCCACATGCAGGGCAGACCCCAGAGACAGCAGAAAGCATCATATTTCTCTTTCCACTCTCATTTGATTATTTATGATTTCTTATATCCTCAAGTGTAAGTTTTACACAGCCATTATCAGAACAGACATTTAGCCATTTTTCAAGTATCTCTAAACAAAACAAAACAAAAAGTGTCTATTATAAATTCTGAATGAAAATGTGCGATGTTTCTCATGTGAGCCTGTTTGTTAGTGATGTATATATGTATATACATATTTATATAATTGTACATATGAGGCAATAGACATATGTGAGCATTTGTACGTCAAATTCATTGAAGTATTTTTGCTCAAGGCTTGAATGTAGCAGTTAATCTACTCTGCTTTGTCTCTGAATAACTTACAGTACCAAACATCTTCACACATGGGCTTCATAGACAAAAATAGAAGTAAAACACAGAGCATTTGATTTCACTGAGAATTGAAGGGAAGAATCTCTGTTATTATCACTCACTTTTACACATGAAAATATAAAAACTTACTTAAAAGTGTGTTCATCCCAGGAGACAAAAATTATCCTGAACCGACCAGTGCACCATTGCACAAAGAAAGTTAGGTTGAGCTGCTTTCAGAATTACTGCTGCTCAGGAATTTATGACTTCTTTTTCTTCTTAGTCGAAGAGCTATTTAAATAATTTTCATCTGGTCTCGGGTGATGTCCTTGTGCAAATTTTCATAACCCAAAGGAGAACACAAGGCAGTTGTCAAGACTGGTGAATTTCTCTGCCTTTTTACTACATTGCCAGTTTTACATGGTTTCAGTACAAAATCATAAATCGTGTAGTTCTTTCTTGCACTGCAAACATATTTTATTAAAGCGTACTGACACTTGAGGGCTTTTCAGTATTATTAACTTACAGTAAAGCATGGCCTGTAAAAGGATCTGCCATGTTGTATGTCAGTACTGCCAGTATTTCCACCTAGCATTCCCTGTGGATCTCAAGAGCTCACGACCAATTCAACACCTGTTCCTCCAGCACCAGTTGCAGCTGCAGCACAACCGTTGCAGCCTGAGCTCCCTGCCCACCCTTGCCATGCAAATCTGCTCAGAGCAGACTCTTTCTTCTTCAACAGCAGTTTGCCAGGTGCAGGTTCACAATGAAGCTGCAGTTACAACTGCTTCTTGCTCCCTTAAAACAAGATAAAAATGTCTTCTTGTGTCCTTTCTGGTTTTACTGTGTAGAGGAATGGTTTTCACATGTTTCTAAATTAACTCTCTTTAATACCAGGTGGTAGTTTGTTCATGGCTACTGAACTGTTGTCTCTATTCACTTTGTAATGATCTCTGATGATGGTGAGCTGGGAAGAAGTGTGGTTGCAATTTGCAGTTACACTTGCAAACTGTGATCACTGCAAGCCACATTGCTGCTGAAGGGCAGTGGTAGTCACCAGCTGATGCAGCTGAGTCCTAAGCACTCAGGGCTGATTGTGGAGCAAGCCCAATAGCATGCTGGTGTGCTGTGCAAGAAAAAAGATTTCTCTTTGGGAATTCAGAGAAAAATAGATCTAAAAGAAAAATGTTTGATCCAAACTTATTTACTTTTTAGGTATTGTTGGTTGTAAAGGTATAACTATTTTAAGTCATAAAATGCTGAAAAATTTTACTAAACTAATCTCACTGTGTGCTCTTAAATAGCTTGTGTTACATTTACTTGGATTGCTGTGTGAAACTTGTTCATCTGTAAAGTGAAATACTTTGCATGTTTTTAAAAGTAATTTAGGAGATAGGGTTGGTTTGTTTTGTTTATTCAATGCCAAAGTGGCAAAATTTCTTTTCTGCAGAAGGGTTCAAGTTGAGGAGGGTACTGGATCAGAGGAGTATATTGAGAAAAAGAAAACATTTCAAAAGAGATGTTCAAGTTTAACCTGCTGAGGCAGGTATGCTGTTCAGAGAACAAGATGCAAGTTTTTTTTAAAAAATAAATAATTCGGTAGAAACTGCCATATCACTGAGACACAATGAAACACCGTTGCTTTCTTTATTTAATAAAGTGTTGATTTCGTTATAGACAGCTATGCAGATGAAGAGACTACTGGCAGGTGGGGCATGGCTATAGAAAACATAAATATACAGCTAAAAAATAAATAGCAATAATATTAATTAGGACAGCTGCTTCTACTCAACTCCTTCCTTCGCACATTTGTCTTCCTATAGATTTGATCTCAGAAGGTGTTTACATATCTCTACACCAAAGCCTTGTAGCAGTTTTTTCATCAGTAACTACACTGAGGGAGAGAGCTTGTCTAAAGCCTTGCAAAATCTTTCCTATCATTCAGCATTCAGCTTTGGCAGAATTTCTATGGTAACTCTTCGCTAAGACTTCAGCATTTCTCAGTCGCTTAACCTTACCTTTTCTCTCTGAGAAGTTGCGTGTGAAGTTTGGTCACCTCTCCAGACAAAGTAACAGTGTGACACTTTGGTGCTTTACCTTAACATTTGCATGAGAAGCACGAGAGGAGTGCCTACACAGCATAGGAGGTATTGGAAGTGGAATAAGTTTGGAAGCATTACCTCACATGATCTGGAAAGAGAGCTTTCACAGTCAGAATGTATTGTGCTAAAAAGTGAAAATGTTTGTTTCTATTAACTGTCAACTCTGTTTGTTTTTAGATTGGGGTAAAGTTAAGGAAAAGCTATTAATCCTTGTGGTATTTTTAGGGCATTCGCACACAGTGCTTGAATAACTGGAGATTGTTTTTGGGCGCGGTTCCAGCATCCATGGCAGTCAGTGTGGAACAGAGGCCTTCATGTGGCAATTTTCTTAGAAGCATAACATGGGCTGGAGCGAAAGCTTGAGACTGTCACCACCTGATCAGTGCTCCAAATACCACATGCTTTGCTCTTGGTGCGTACAGGACTGTTGCACTCTGCTGGTGTACCTATCAGTGGTATTCCTGTTACAAAGTCATGAATCTTTTATGATTTCCTGCTAGAAACGTTGTGAAGTGAGTAACAAAAATACACAGAAGGTCAAGGTGTTAAAAGATGGAATCAAATTATTTGTTATACACAAGTTTGTGTATTTTTTATACCTTTTTCTTATTAACACTAAAAACTGCTGCTTTGAGGTTTTTTAAGAAACAGGAAAAATATGTGTGCCTTTTAGTTTGTTAAAAACACTGTAAAATTATTACTGGCCTAGTTATGCCTTTAAATTCAGAAAATCAATATGTTTATGAATCCAAATTATTCCAGACAAAATTTTGCACCTGCAGTAATTGTTGCCTGCTGTTCAATTTATTTAAGTATTTACATCACTGATTGCATCTGAAAATTAAAAACATCTAAGTAACCTAAATTACAAGCACAAATAATTGCAGGTGCAAAACCCATGCACAGACAAAATGATCTCTGAAAGTTGGTCTTCCAAATTTCATTGGAAGTTATTCAGTGTATCATGAACCTAGAGTCCTCCTGGGAGAGTCACTAATCTATATAATGACACTGAAAGCCTCTTGACTCTCATATTTATCTCACAGATGGGAAAGAATACATGTATTCAGATAACTCCCTAGAGATTGCGCATGTGGATTTTGAAGAGTATAACTTATTCTAGTGAAGGCTAACATTAACTTGCAATCAAAAATTTCCTTCCTGAGCCACATTCTTTCTGATGAAATTAAAATGATGTATTTTTGTTAAGTCACTACTGATCTAAGTAGGACAAACTCCCAGGGCAAGTACAGAAAATTTTGCTAATCTGATGAATTTTCCTTTAATGAGTCATAGCATCAGTTTAACACAGGCAAATGCTGTCAGCCTCTTCCAGAAAATTCACCTAGTTATCCTTTCTATGTTTTTATTAGTGTTGAAAATGGATTTCTAAGTATGGTGCTAGAAAAGCCAATTTTTTAACCTGATTCAAAACTGAAAATGAATCATTTTCTTGCATTCTTTAGCTTCAATAGATATAGGTGTGGAGCTGCTTTAAGGCAGTGACTGCTTCCTGTCGTACCAGTTATGGCAGTGCTGTTAGCAAAAGGGGGGGGGAGTTAAATTCTCTTCTAGTGTTTGAACAACTAAAACTTCTACTGAACAAATGAAGCATTCTGCCAGTTCTGACAATCCAAAATACAATGAAGAATTTTTCTGTTTCAGAAGCTCTAGGCAAAGCTGTTTTGGCATGTCTGTAGCTTATTCCAACTGCAAACAAAGGGGCAGTTACAGTGAAAGTCTTTTGGAAAAGAAAATGCTGTCAGTTTTAAGAAATAGGACATGTAGAGCCATTCTGCAGCCCAGCAATTTTGTAAGAGAATAGAGCAGCTGACAGAGATAATGCTTCCATTTGCGCCAATTTCAACAGGAATTGCATCAAACAGACAAAATTGGTATTTCATTCATTGGTGATGGGGGGCAGAATGCAAAAAAAGTGGTAAGAAAGAACAGGAAAGGCAGCACCAAGCCCTTTGGGGTGTGCTTTGCTGCTCCTCCTGCAGATACAGAGACGAGCAGCACTTTTTGCAGCTGGCAGTCACAGCCAACATTATCCCATATGGCCCAAATCCTCCCTTAGTAGGGGAGGTCATTCTAGCTTTCCAGCCCTGATACTTGCATTGTGCTCTCCCCAGCTAAACATTTCAGAAGGAGGCCCTCAGCTCGCTGCCAGAGGCTGCTGGGTGGTGGTTGCACCATCTGAGTACTCTGCCTAAAGGCATGGTGGGTCATGGCACAGCCTGATGACAGTCACCCTTTTAATTAAGCACACAATTAATTGTTCTATCTGATTTTAGTACTCACATTTTTAAAAATCTGGCTTACTTTAAGTGAATCTGTTACTCAGGCAGGACATGGTAAAAATGTCCCTCTTACTTAAATGATACTCATCTTCCAAACAAGAAGTCAGAACAAGATATTCTTTTTTTTTATGCATGGAGAACTATTGAGGCTATGTTGTCCATTACAGTGCAGGGCTCTCACTTCTACTTCCTAGATGCTTTTTGCTAGCTGCTTAGGTATAGTGAAACACAAAGGAATAAGTTTTAGAGAGTAGAATCATTTGAATAGTGAAAAATTCTAACAAAGATCCCTTTTTTTACTCCCACTTTTTGCTGCCATAGACACAAGAAGGTTTCATCTTTCCCCCTCTTGAGGGATTTACATGTAAGTGTGTCCTGTAGCTCATTTAGGTTCAGCGCAGAACAGAAAGCCAAAAATTACCAAGGATTTTGACCAAGGGATTGAGAGGTGATTAAAACTCATGAAAGAAAGACTCATTTCTCAGTAAGAATAACAAAGACACATGGATGATGCATCATAATAACTTCATAATCTGACCCACATGCAGTAAATATGGGGATGACTGTCATTTAAAATAAGTGAGGTAGGTTGATGCTGATTGTTAATCCATTTCTTGGCCTGTCTGATTGTTTCTGAGCCAATTCCTCCACTTAGTATTTTTCTGAAGTATCTTAAGAGCACCTTTCACTGAAAGTCTCTTCCTTTTTAGCCAGTTACTTTTCAGACCGTTACCTTAATTTATTTGGCAGATTTCTTTCCTGAGACAGTCTGTTCTAGTATTCTTGTAGCTGGACTTTTGGTATTCTAATACATAGTACAGTGTTTCTTCAGCCCCATGATAAAATATAATTCTGTACTACTTCTAATTGCTGGGAAGAAATTATATTTTCCATTAATTCCTATGTGTTGCAACAAATAGTAGTTTAGATGAATGAGAGCTCAGTGAAAAAAAAATAATGAAGTATGCTATAAAAACAAGTTCCTAGTATTTGGTGCTTGTGGCTAAAATGACAGATATCTGTGTAGGCAGAGAATAGATACAAAGCAATATTTGCATAATAAAAGTTCGGAAGCTAACTCGGCTAAGTGTGTCATTACTAGCTTTCTCTGAGGTTCCTGTAGTGTCATGTGCTTAACATCTGCAGTAGAATAATATACTTCACAAGAAAAAAGATTTTTGGATAGCAACAGAGTGTTGAAACTTGGTTTTCTATGAATGTTCCTAACCTTTAATATATTTTCAAGTATGCCCAGCTCCTTGCCTGTTCCTGCTGAAGGACATCCAGATTTCCCTATGGGATGCCCCTTCAGCTGGGCAAATGGTTGTAGGCACGATTATTTGGGTGAACTGCATGTGTGACTATTGGCTGGTGGGTTGCTACTCTCAAAATAAATGGCTAAATTTTTCTTCCCTTTTTCTCAGCAGGAAGTACTAATTTGCATCTGTCTTCACTAAACACTTGCTAGTTTTCCTGAGACTTCTGGGAATTCAAAATCTTTGAAATCTCCGGCTTGGTCAACATAGAGATTACCTCACACTAGTGCATATATTAAAGGCATATTGCTCCAATTTCAAATGTTTTACCGTCTGATAGTAATAAGTTCACAATATGCTACATACCATGAAATAAAAAAATATCTTTTCCCTAGTGTAAAAAAATTTAAGTAAATTTTGTTACATTCAGACATGTATTCTTTCTCTCTTTTTGAAGAATAGCCACTCTTCTGCCAAGTATGTCTTTAGAATTCCTTTTCTTTGTTGAAAGAAAAATCCTTGTAAAAACAGAAAGTTGCACATTCCATTTAGTATAAGTGACATGATCATGAAACCCAGGTCTTTTATTTATACTTGGGATAATATAGAGGTAATGAAAGTAGTATTGGACCTAAGAGGTATTTTGTTTCAATTATAAAACAGTGTGGGTAAGAAACTTCAATTTGACAGCAATATAAGAAAAGCAATATTGTGTTCATGCCTTCAATCAGCTTTATTAGATCCTTAAAAAGAAAATTATGTGAAAGAGAGAAAGAAAACAACAAACTAAGCAAGATCACAATTTCAGCATATTTTGGAGAAAATAACTGATTTGGGTTAGTTGTCTTGCCAGGGTGAATGACTCAAGGCTTCCAAAGAAGAAATGGAAACCAGAAGGATAGCTAAAGCCTAAAAGAACAAATTGAGAATATATGATTGACTGTAATGTTTCAAAATCAACTTCTGCAAAGACAAGTTTGGGCTGTGGCCCAGAATACAATTGAATGGTGGTGTTCATTTAGACCATTATTGCTGAAACAAAATAAGATGTAGCTGTGTTTCTGTTAGAGATTTACTTGTTCTTTCCAATGTTTCTAGCTAGGAATATGATGTCACACCCTCTCTCCTATCACAAGCTGCAGTGATTGCTGCTGTTCCACAGTTTTTCTGAACACTGGTTTTCTGAAGAGAGTTCTGAGTCCAAGTGATAACATCTTTCAAATGTGAAATGTCATCACCATTCATTAGTTTACTTTGAAAAATTTTGTACACTGTGTGCAAGTAGGCTAATTCGTTGTTATTGACCAAAGAGAAAAGAAGTATAACATTTTCATGTGTGGATGCATTTTCTTGCTGGCATGGGAGCCATTTAAGTTTCTGCTATCATCATGCTGGTGTTTAAAAATAACTAAACAGCTCATTCTGCAAAGATTTCAAATAATGAAATCTTTAATGAGCATGATTTGTAAAGCATTACTTGAAAAATGTGGTGGCAGCTGCTCAACTCGTCTGAGGAACAGAAGAGTCTCTGCTTCATGCAAAAATGTATTCAGTTGATAAGAGATGGTGATGAGATGGGACTATTTTAATTTCTCCTTCCCCTCATTCACTTCATCTCAATAACTGTGCTTCCTAACCTTTTTTTTTTTTATGCTTCTATTTCAAACAAGGAAAAAGAAACCAAACAAACCACATCTTGTAATTAAATACTGAGCTAGTTCTTACCATGTTTGCTGAATTACATATTGCCTATATGTATGTATCCTCAAAGTTTTCATGTGTTTTTAGACTTCTTAATATGTTCCATAGGAATAGATCTTAACTCCTTCCTCTCTGTTTTTGTGTGGTAAAATTTGCCTCCACAAAAGAAAAGACGATTAAAACAGTGAAGCCCACTTGCAGGGACATGAATATAGCTGCTGATCTCTGCAGATTTTCCTTGCTCACAGTAGAGGTTCTTCAAGGAGAAAGCCATCAGTGTTGGCCTTATAGCAGATTGGCTTCACATAACGTGCCCAGGACAGCTGTCCTGTTGAGAACTTTAAACCAGGAAAAACAGGTGAGTTTATCAGCAGCCTTGTCACTGAGCAATAGACAGGGCTGACAAAGGGCATGGGTAGTGGGAACCTAAGGGAACACACCATCAACAGCTCAGCTGTCACCATAAGCTGTCACCTCAAGCAGATTCAAGCGTTTGCATTTAAGCAAATAAATGCCTGAAGCAAGAAAAGCATTTGGAGGACTATTGCCAGCAGGTGAAGGCAGGTGATCCTTCTCTTGTGATCAGCTGTGATGAAGCCTTGAGTGCTGTGCTGAGTTCTGAGCTCCTCCATACAAGACTTGTATGGCATGCTTGGGCATACTGGAGAAAGTCCAGCAAAGAGCCACAAAAATGAGTACATGACTGAAATATCTCTTCTATGGAAGAAAAGCTGGGAGAACTGGAACTGTTCAGCCTGGAAAGAGAAGGCTTAAGGGGCTCTTATCAACGTGTATAAATATGTGAAGAGAAGGTGCAAAGAGGATGAGGCCAGTCTCCTGTCAGTGGTGCCCAGTGACAGGACAAGAGGCTACGGGCACAAACAAGAGTACCAAAGGTGTGATCTGTACATCAGGAAGCACTTTTGTATTTTGTATTTTGTATTGTGAGAAGGATTGAACAGGGTAACCAGAGACATTTTGAGGTCTGTCTCCTTAGAGGTATTTGTAGCCTGACTGGTCACAGTTCTGAGCACCCTAGTCTGTGTGCCCCTGGTAGAGGAGGGGTTGAAGTAGATGAACTTGGAAGTCCGTGCCAGCCTCAACCATTCTGTGATTCAGGAGTAATGGATAATTGCTTTTAGTATTTTCAGTTTCACTTCTCTAGAGTTTTCGAACAGCCTGCAGCTTGGCCTACTGATCATCTGAATAGCTGATATTTCAGTATTGAAATGTGGCAGAATTTTGGATTTCTTTTTAGAAACAATTTTTTTGGTCTACCAATATTGCTGAGATTGTGAATGTGTTGCTCACTTTAGGTTATCCTTCCCTCTACAATTTCTCTGAAGAGTTTTCCTGATATTTTCAGAGCCCACTGGAATGTTATGTAACTTATATTTTCAATAGCTACATATATTTTAACATGCACGAAGGCTACACTGAAAAAGCAACCTGAACCGCTGTGTAAGTCCAGGTAATGCTGTTGTGGGAATTAGAGCTAAAAGAGTTATCTCTCAATTTATACATATTTTTGTAATGAGAAAATCTGGATAAAGTTTAGGTCTCACTTCTCATCAGTTAGTACTACACCTGTGAGTAGAGCAGCAGAGCATGTTCCATTTTCAATTTCCAATCATGATGGAGTACTAGAAATTCCAAATGTGATGCCTGTTGTAAATACACTTACAGTGTTTTAGATTGAACTGTAAGGAAGAAGGTGTTTATAGGAATTTGTGTTCTTTTTTGCTGATCCTTCTTGGACCTTGATTTCAGTTTGAACTCATGTTAAACTGTGTGAATCACATGCATAAAGTTGTTCCATGTTTCAATAGCTTGCTGAATCAGCAAGAGTATACTCTGAATACATATAAACTGTTAAAAGCTAAGACTGTAGCCACTCTATTTATACCTATATTGTTTTACCAATATCTATGGTTATGTATGTCTATATATCTGTTTATATCTGTAGAGCAATACATACAGGTATATGTTTGTGTATCTGTATTTTTTTATGTTCCTAAACTGAGACTTGGAGGAAATTCAAACATCTAACTCCTCCAATGAATTCCTGAAATCTCTTACCTAGGAACGTTCAGTGTTTTGTCATGAAACCATCAATGTATAAAATGATCAAAGTTTCTTTTCATAGTAGACTGGAATCTATATCTTGCTCACTTCAGAGGAGCTATAAGTGATATTCCCACTCTGGAAACTCTTCAAAACCTAAATATTTTATTTACATTGGAGTGGCTTAGTAACAGAACTTCAAAGAAATGTTAGGAGGGTGGAAAAGATGATATAGCATTTGTAGCTTTTTACAGTTGGATGAGGACTGTAAATTTAATTGTTTTTCTTTGATGTGCATAGGATAGCTATAGGAGGTTCTGTTGTGATTACTGTTTTACACCCTGCAAAAGTATCCCGCATAATGGGCAGTTTTATAAAGATGAATCACCTTTAAACATTTCTAAATGTGATTTCTTCTGTAGACAGTTTCCCTCTTACAGTCTTGAAAGAAGCATAAGACATATGAAGATGGATAAGTGTTATGATATACTCTTGTTGGCTGACAAGGTAGCTTTTTGCGGATTGCGAAGCACTGCCTCTGTGATGTGGAGGCCTAGCAGACACAAACTATGTCTACTTTTACATCAGTTGGGGATTCTGAGAACTATCTGATGTATTCCCAAGATCCAACCTTGTATAGTAAGTGGAACTCAGACTGCCTTTAAATACCTAAATTATATATATATATAAAATTTAGGTAATGCAAAGTATCACAGTAGATCGACGCTTGGCTTCATATGAACTCCAGAAGACTACATCTATTGTAAATCCCTTGACCATTTATGGGGCCAGGCTTAGAGAAGGGCAAAGACCTGAATGAGTACAGTAGCAAGACATTGCTACTTTTTTTTTTTTTTTTTTTTAGTTTTTTTCCAAGATGAAATCCATGTATTCTATCTCTGTGAATATCTAACTTGTATTGAAAAATGAATTGCCCCAAAAAGTTATTTCATGTATTTTCAAGCATGTAAAAAACAAAATTTTAAAAGGTGCCTTAACCTAGTGTCTGAAATGAGCATGCAGATTTTTATATGTAGTTTGCTGAAATCAAGCTTTTTTTCAAATTTGTGTTTTGTTACTTCAATTTTAAATATCATTATTGCTACATCAAAAAAACAAATATAGTGAAATAGTACTTCCTCATCAGTGTCAAAATTGTTCCTCTTCTTTTAAATATAATTTCTTGTCTACTCAGGAAAATTTGACTGAATTTTTACTTCTTAATTGCTGACTTTTGATTGTCTTTTCACCAGCACATAATAAAATAGGTAATACATTAATTAGTAAAGCAAAGAAAAAGCATTACTATTATATGTTTGTATATTTGGAAAGGTTAATTTCTTTGCGTGAAAGGGAAAATTGAATTGGCAATATGGCAATGATCTGCTGTTTATCCATACAAAAAATGTTTTTTTTTCTTCAATAGATTGCTTGGTTTCTACAAAGGAATACTCCCTCCCATCTTGGCTGAGACGCCCAAAAGGGCAGTGAAGGTAAAAAATATAAATCAACATGCTTTTCCCTTTAAAAACATAAGCAAGAAGAAGAGCAGCTCTAATCTATTGTGTTTCTTCCACACTGATTGACATTTGATTCTTAAGATTCTTTGGCATGTTGATCTTCTGATTTTTAGGAGGAGGAAACTTTTCTGTTGAATAAAAACTCTATTTGACTAAGAAGCGTAGGATAATGCTTTTAAAAGTTAGGATATTTTTTATCTGTGAATATAATGTTACTGAAAAACAAATTGTGATTAGTTTATATAAGCAAAGTTTATAATAAAATACTAGAAGTCAGATTTTAGCTTCACAATTACCTCTGGTTTAAACTTTAATTGGAAACACCTAACAATTTACAGAGCAGCTAATACTCTGAATGGCTTAATAAATGAACATAAGAAAAATTAAAAAAGCCACTCCTAGTAAGTATTTACTAAGAAACTTGAAGTGGTGTATCTGTAGGTTTTAAGTATAGCCTGAGATTTTTCATATACTTCAAAGAACAACCTTGTCTATAATGTTGCTTTTTTCCAGATCGAATATATATGTGGGTACAACTTCCTATCATGCAAGGAATGTTTTACTCCAGCTCTTGAAATGGATGCTAGCCTATAACAGTGTATTCAGTGTCAAATGTTGATCTGTTTTCCTTTTACTATCCCCTATGTAAATTTGTAGATCATTGTTTTAGTACCACTCCTATGCAAAATATATCATTACACCAAATTTTGTTCAGTTATACCATACAATTCCTTTTATCAAAACGTACTTTAAAAAATCACCTCATCTTACAGTTCTAAATCTATCAAAGAATCCATTTTGTCTTTCACTTCACAACTTTGAAGTCTTCTATAGTTGTGTCAAGTATGTTTGAAAGCAGTTACCATACAGAACATCTTGATTTTCCTTTCTTTCTTTTGTTTCATTCTAAAAAACTGCACCTGGTCCTGAGCCTTAGCCTGCCATTCATCATTCACGTTCCAATTCCTTTATAGAGGAAGAATATTAGAATTAAGTGCCAGGATATGACCTTGTAATAGGAGTTCTGCTAATGTTGTCTTCTTGTTTGCATTAACATTTTAGATGCAAATGATGTCATCTATCTCAAAATTATTTGATACTCAACTAAGCAAACTAAAGTTCAGTTTAATGGCAAAGTGGCAGTGAAGAAAAATGGATGATATTTAAAAGCTTCCTAATAACTTGTTTTCTTCAGACTGATGTTTTGGCTGTCTCTCTATTTCATTGCAGTACGAATGACTTGAAGTTCATCTGATCATGCATTTCAGATTCCAGCATATATTTAACTAATATACAAACCCAAGTTTGATTTCTCTCCTACCAGCCTGAGTCATTCAAAAATGAGAAATCACTTTCTCTTAGTCCTGTGGCTTAGTCTCCACAATATTAAATATAGTTATAAAATATAAAATTGGGAGAAATCTCTGTGGGTCATCTGGTGACCTATTACCCAAAACATTTCTGACTTCATAGCTAGAGCCTTGTGTAGTTGAGTTCTCAAAATTTTCCAGGATGAAGACTGCAGCCTGTCTGTGTTCTTGCTTCAGTGCTCAATTGCTCTCACTGTAAAGAATTTTACCTTATATTCTGTCCAAATTTTCTCTATTGCAGCTTTACATCTTGCTTCTTTTTTAGAGACAATAGAGAGACAATTTTTCTGCCTTGATTTGGGTTTGTAATGAACTTTTTTGAAAACTTCTAGGTAAGGTGTCTTTTATATCTCATAAAAGTGTATAGAGCATGAGCTAGACAGATTTTGTACTAAGAAGAAATTTAATTTTGCTGTTGATTTAATTTTTCTACTGAAATATATTTACCTGAAATGATTATTTGCTAAAAAATATAAAGTTGCTAAAACAAAGTTATATAGCCACAGTTATTCAGCTTTCGTGTTGCGTCAAAGATGCAGGTTCAATTTAGGCAAGTAGATTCTCATATCTGTCTTGCTATTTCTTTTTATTCTTTCTCTTTATCTCCCTTCCCAAAAAGGAAAATAGGTATTTCTGTAAGATGGAAAGTCTAAGTTTATAAATTTATGTTAGATTGAACTCAGAGGGAAGAAGTGATGATGCCGATAGAATGGTTAACAGATGAACTTTTGGGGCAATCTATATTGTTCATGCATTCCCAGACATCTTGTTTCAAGCATGTATTTTTACCTCAGTGCTATTGAGACATCTGGTAA
This sequence comes from Centrocercus urophasianus, assembly GCF_019232065.1. Lineage (NCBI taxonomy): Eukaryota > Metazoa > Chordata > Aves > Galliformes > Phasianidae > Centrocercus > Centrocercus urophasianus. The sequence continues at coordinate 29,982,271 of NW_024884586.1, read as the reverse complement.
GTACTTTGACTATTTTCTGTGAATTAAAGTGTATCTTTGCCAGATGGACAATACTGGTTATTATATACACAAAAGCATGCATTAAATACGTTTATGGTGGAATTTTTTTTTTATTATTTTTTTATTTTTTTTGCACAAGGCTATTAACTTAATACAACTGTAGAGAGAAAGACAAATTGCTCTTTTTTTAAAAGCAACTTGGGTAGATATAGATAATATAAATCCATATGATATAGCTGGATACTTTTAGCAAAACTGTATGTATACTAGCTACTCTATTATATCCGGAAACGTTTAGATTGGGTTTTACTGGTATGTATTTATTTTCTTTCAAAAATGATATGAAACATAGTTACTATTAAGTAGTTATTCTATTTATGACTGTAGGAAGTGATTGATTTTTAAGGTAAAAATTTTAAGACCAAAAAATTGCTATCGATGTATTTCTGCCTTTATTACAACCATTTTACAGATCTGTGACACTATGGAAAACATTAAGGAATACCAGAAATTCCATTAAAGGTTAGGAGGGCAGCAATGAGTAGGAAGATGCTGGAGAGTGAATAAAGCAAACTTTTATTGCAGTAAGAACTGAATTTAGTTCTGAGAAGTAACTCATCCTACAACTGACACTTTCTCAAAGATTTCTTTTTAACTATAAGTAAAATGATATCTTCAGTTATCCAATAAGACAGACCTAAGAAAATCTTCTATCTTTTCTGATTGTTGTCAAAGCCATCCAATGATTTTAAATGTATTTGCAGGATGTTTGCAAAATGGATGTTAGATCTGTACACTATTTGGATTGCAGTTGTAATCAAGGCTCTGTTTATAGGGCCTTTTCTGCAAAACATTGTAATCCTTTTTGATAATAAAAAAAATTTATATCCACTGGCTAGAGTATTCAGTCCTTCAGTTTCAGTTTTTAAAATCTTAATTTTATGTTACCGAAGTGTAATACATTTCCTACTTTTGTAAATATGGTGTTATTATTAATACTGTATCTCTGCTGTACTCAGTGAGATCTTAGCATCTTTTTAGAGTAAGCAGGTCTTAACTGAAGACCATTGGTGCAGGTGAAAAAAGGTTCTCATTTCTTTCTTGAAGTTCAAACACAAAACAGCATAGCATGTTAAACTCATCCTATAAGGAACTTCAGACGATCAGAACTTCTGACCACCATTGCCGCTGACGGACACCTGTTTATAAAGAACAAGAACTATAAAAAATGTGTCTCTTGAAAATGAGAAACTATAATAACCTACTCACTTTCCATGTTAAAAATGTACAATTACATCTTTCTGTTGAGAAGTAGACCAATATATGAGAAATATGAAGGTGATTGCTATATTCTACATTAAATACGAGGGCGATTTCTTGTGGGATGTAGTATCTGCTAGTACATTTAAACTAGTACAAGAAAATTAGATGATAAACAATAAACTGAAAACAAAAACTGTGTTTCAAGTGAACTCTTATATGAAATAATAATTGTATTTATGCTGATGTTGTGCATATTATACTTCAGATTTGAAGCCTAGTTATCTTCATTTGGACATTAAACACTGATAGAGTGAGCATGAAACTCATTGAAAATTGAAAAGTAGCTTGTGTTTATTTTTCAGCTCTCCATGTGGCTACTTTAGATGTGAGGCAGTGAAATATTGTAGCTTGGTTTACTAACTTGCGTAATTGACTCATAATTTTTTCCATGCAATTTCAGTCTAACTTCTCTTTATAGTTTTTCACCTTTGAACAATACAAGAAGCTACTAGGATATTCATCTTTACCTCCAGGACTGGTATGTATGATAACACTTCATGTTCTATTTTCATACATACGTATTGAACAACCCCATCTGTTTCCTTCCATATTGGAAGCCCGAATTTTAAGGGGTACACAAAATGTTTTTATACGAAATGTGGCTAGCATGTGTTGTCTGCCTGCTCATATATAGGGCTTAATTCTACTATGGTATCTTTTAGAATAAGATAATTTTATATTACTACTTTCTATAAATGACAGTTAATGCATATTTTTCACAATAATGGCATGACAACTATATGAAAGAACGGATATATTTCTGGACATGCTACATAGGTTAGGCTACAAAAATTCCTGATACCAACTGTCTTAAAATTTGCAGGAAAATCTTGAGAAAATTGCCCATAAAAAACAAACACATCATTGCTGACCAAAAGCTGCTCCAATTCATACAGCAGGTAAAACAGCATCCAGCCATCCCAATGTTCTTGCACATTTTTGGTGCATTTTTGATTACCATAGAGGCATTTTTGCTTCTGAGGTAGGCGTGATAGAGAGAGAAAAAACAACTGAGAGAGATTCTGGCCAAAGCTATGCAGAATGTCCAGAGGTGCCTCCGCATAATTCTTTCTGAGATAAAAATTACTGCCAAAAGAGGGATGAATTATATATATAATGCATCATATATAGCATTATATTCTTGCTGGTTGACGGTGAAAGAGATAGATTTCTGTTTCTATCTTACATTGGAAAAATTGGTGTGTTGGTAATATGGTAGTATGGCTGGAGGCAAAGGCACTGTGGATAAAGCCTGCCACTACCCTTCCAATTTACCGTTCTCTTTCTTGAGCTCCCTGGAGTCCTGGCTCAAAACCCTCTGTATTGAATGAATTATTTTTCTCACTATTGTTTTTTCCTTACCACTGGTTTCCTTAAATTTTCACAGATATACTCAACGTATTGTATAACGGTACTGGGACTCTTTTCAGCCACTCAAAAGTTCAGAGACAAGAAATGGGGGCAATAAAAGTGAAAAGTGATCACAAAAATTACATGATCGCTCTGATTTTTCTTAAATGATTTGAATATTTAAATTATTTTTCTGTAACTTAAAAAAAAAAAAAAAAACTATCAAAAAGCATGTATTTCTAATTGCTGTTTCCTGGTGGAAAGCAATGTAGTAAATATCACCATTTCTGTGGCTGTAATGTACCATCAGCTTCTAAGTAGACAAAAATAATTCACTCTTTGAAAAAATGCTGACATTTCCATGTGTGCCACTTATTCCCATCCTTTTCAAGGATGGATGTTTACTTAGGAGGACTTTTCTTCTCCTTGCACAGTTTGTCTAAGTACCTCGCTTCTAGCTTTTTCCCTTGCTGCATGACTGCATTTATATTTGTATTTTTACTTAGGCTCCACCCAAAAACAATAGGAGGGCATTGTTTTTCCATGTTTTCATCATAAATCGATACCACAGAGTGCTATGACATTTTATTTTGCATTTTTTGGAATGTGGTTTATGGCTATTGTCATATTGTCTTCAAGAACTGTCAGCATCCAATCAAGGTCTAGCTTTTTTTTTTTTTTTTTGTAGTAGAGCACTGACATAGCTGAAGTATTTCATTGTATTCTCTCATTCAGTTTCATAATCTGAATATATTTTACTACTTGAATTTTACATACTGATTGACTTAACTTTCCTAGGCATTTGCAGTTGCTGGCTTGGGATCTGGATTAACAGAGGCAGTTGTGGTCAACCCTTTTGAAGTAGTAAAGGTTACCTTGCAGGCAAATCGAAACAGTTTCACAGAGGTATGAGAATTGCACCACTGTTTGTTTTGTTTTATTAAGTGTCGTGCACTTGAAAGTTCATGTTTAGACCAAAATATCTATACTGTACTGGGTTGATGCAAATGATTTTTCCACAAGCCTAGTGGAGAAGGAAAAATGAGATAAAAGATTCATTAAATTGTGCTGTCAGATTTGCATCAAGATGCATACAGTACTGTCCTCTGTGTCAGTATTTCCATTGCAGATATTCAGTGAATCTCTTTACTCCCACAGCAGCCAGTAGTACAGCACTGTGAAGAATTGTTATCCTGAAGTACAAATCTGAGACTCTTATGTACATTTACCCTGGCAGTCTCCAGACCTCTAGTGAGAACAGAGAGTTGGCATAAGACACTGAGGTCCAGTGTGCTGGGCAGGTCCAGCTGGTGTCTTTTATGTTGAAATATAGCTGGTAGATTTCACAATCTTGGATGAATTTATTGATGTTAAAAGTAGCTGTTATGGGCTCTGTAATTCATTCAGAGAAGCACTCTCCTAGAGAATAATTTTATAACATTTGATAAATTTTTGTTACATTCTCAATGCATACCAGAGATGTCAGGTTGCCCAGGGTCTCTGGCCTAGTCATTTTTTAACTATGAGCAGTAAAACCGCTGAAACAAAGAGCTCATACTGCACAAGAAAAAAAAGGGTTGAGTTACTGCAAGGAGAAAGCAGTGCACGGGAGGATTTCCATTTCAGGAAAGTACCTAATTTACACTTAAAATAGGATTGAAAGTATCTATTTGCCCAGATATTAAAAAATCCAAGGGTCTTAAGTTCTTAAATCACAGATATCCATTTTAAATATATATTTTAAAAGGGATTATAATTTTAGAATGTGTTGTAAATCAGAAAAACTAGTGGCTTCAGTACCACAATCTCAAGTTCTCATTAAGAATATGTTGAAGGACATTCCATACAAAGCATGTAAACTCAAGCCTACTGGAAGAAGCTCTTGCATGTTATTACAGAGTGTAGGGTAATGGTACACTCACTTCATTACCATGCACTGTTTTTCTAAAAGGCTTAAGTAAGGTATGTACCTATCCCATTGTGTAGCTTTCATATTATATGATGAAACCTAATGCAAGTCACATATTTCTTTGACTATTGTATTGAAATAATAAATACATCTCGTCTAAAGGAACAAGGAAGAGCATGAACACATACACCCACACCCAGACTCCTGCACACCCCCAGAACAAATATTCACACAGTACAGTGACAGTTGAATTATTCAGTGGTACCAGATCATCTTTCTAGGGCTGATAGATTTAAAGAGGAAGGCTGCAATAAATCACATATTGGCACTATTGTCATTTGGATTGCTACAGGTAAAAATAATGCAATTTTTTTTGTTTAGATAGAGTCCCAATTTTGTTTGTTTGGCTTTCTCTTTTTGTCTTTTCTCTGTAGCCATGGAAAACTCACTGGGTATAGATCCTGATGTGATTATAAAAGTCTTCTCCCTTGATTTTACAAGTTTCTGCTCTAAGATGAGATGACAGTCTTCAGATCATGCTGTCCAGGTCTCTATTAAGTACAAGTCAGCAATTGTCTGAAGTGAATCAAACTCTAGTTGTTTATACAGCACATTTCTCCAGGTTAGTTATCCTCAGGCCCTTCTGTCATCAGCATAGAATTTAGAACTTTGTGTCTTGATCAGCCGACATTTTAAATGTCTAGGGTAGCCCTTCTTATTGCTGAAGGACTGAAAAATGAGTCTTTTTGAGTAGCTCAGCTGTAGATGTAGAGTTTGCAGATATAGACATCAGGACTGATGAATCTCATCTCGGGTGTTCAGCAACTGGCAGGCATTCTTCGTGAGTCAGGAGTAAATCTGTATTCAGTATAAGACCAAGGAATACCTTACTATTGAAAGCTGCTTTCTTCAGCTTAAATGACTTTATTCCAGACAACTAGTATTTTTTGTTTGTTTTTGTGTGTTTTTTTTTTAAAGTCTAATCTTCGTTCTTTGTGCATGAGAAAAGATGCTATTGCAAGTATGTGGACTACATTCCATATTGGGAATCTACATTTTTTAATAGATTCTGATTTGAATCCTGGTAGTAGTTAGGAAAATAAATTTAGTAAAATGTGTTCAAAGCATTAGCAGGATAGTATTGGTTGCTAAATATGAAAAAACAGAATGAAACCTAGTATTAAAGACTAAATTTGTCAGTCACCTGAATAAGCAGTGATATACTGTGTCAGTTATAACAAGAATAATTTGGCTGATGGTGTTGATCTACTACAGTGATATTTTGAAATGAGAAGGCAGTAAATAAGTAAGCACAATGAAATTAGCAACGTTCACAGTGCTGTAGTCAGAATTTCTCCGTATTTTCATGTTTGAGCAGCCTAGTGAAAGTCATCTTTTCCCTTATAATTAAATATTTGATAGAGCTGGTTTTATGCTTTGGAAAAACCAAACTCACAACAACAGTTTTTTGAGAGGAGCTTTTCCATAATTCTGCTAAAAAGAGATCTAATACTTCAGAAGTATCATCAGTAGTATCACAATATATTGTGGTACAGATCAAATGTGTACTTAGGCAGATAGTGTCTGTGGAACTCATTGTTATATAAGTGGATCCTGAGGAAGTTTTGTCCTTTCTGGCTTTTATTAGGTAGGAGGGGCTAAGAGGATTTCTATGCCTTTTGGACATTATTTTCAAAACAGAATTTCTAAAGTCAATTTTCTAAATCTATACCTTGGAATATAAGTGAGTGTTGTGATTTTCAAAGTCTACCTACACCTTTACCTCAAGTTATTCATCAGGAGTGCAAAACAGGATTTCCAGTTGGATGCTTATGAGAAAAAAGAATTTGTGCCTTCTTTTCTAGAGTTTCATTACTACAACATTAAAGTTAGTTGCCTGCTCTATGACAGAAAATCATTTAATGTGTGATCTAATTTTAAAAAGTTCTGTGTGCTCAGTAACTCCTTCAAAAGTCAGTGTTTTAAAATTAAACATTCCAAGATAGCATATATGCCTTTTGTCATCCTCCAACTCTATTTCTAACACTGAATCTGGAACTGCCAAACTGTTCAACACAGTTGAACAAACAGATATTTATATTGTCCTTTGCTGCTCCAATCTATGGCTCCCAACAACTTGCTATCCTATCCATAATGGCTCAACTTATTTCCTCTTCCAATTCTGTGCTTTCATCACTGCCTTGTAGTGCATGCCCCTGTGCCACTGGTTTTACTTTAGAAGCTTTTTTTCTAATCTTCTAATTGTCCAGAATTATTGTTGTATACTCTAGTTGTGCAAGGGTTTCATCTGTCATAATCTTAACAGCATACACTGTGATGTAAAAAAAAAAAAAAGCAAACTGTTGCCAAATTCACATATCTGATGCCATGAGTTTATAAAATTCAACTAACGTTTGAAATGATGATTTTAAGATTGCTTTCTTTGCTTTAGGGATGTTTTCATCTTTTTTTCTGCTATCAGAAAAATGAGTAATATTTTTTGTAATGAAAAAAAAAAGGCAATACTTAAAATGACAAGAGCTGATAACTCTGTGTTTGTCAACGGGATTGAAATGAGGCAGAGGTTATTGTTTTCTTTTTCTAAAGATGATCTCTTCCTTCCTTTACTTAACTTGTGAAGCAACCATCTAGCTTTGTTCAAGCTCAGCAGATCATCAGAACTGATGGTTTGGGCCTCCATGGACTCAACAAAGGTCTTACTGCAACACTGGGCCGTCACGGAGTTTTTAACATGGTTTACTTTGGATTCTACTTCAATGTGAAAAACATTCTTCCGGTCAATGAAGTAAGTTTCTCATACAATGGAGTAGACAAGCAGATAAGAGGTTTGGCAATTTAATTAACGTTGTATTTTACAGTGCAAAGCTGTACTGTGACTAACTGCTGATTAACATAACTCCCTGTTTTGCAGAAAATGCTGTAGCATTTTCATGACAAAATTTGTGAACCAAGTTAAGGTTCTGCCTTTTGAAGAAAAGCTGAGTATAAACAAAGTAATCGTGTTTGAAATCACAATTTTATGAATATTTCTTTGTACCACAAAAGCAAAGTGAAAAGGCAGAAACAAGGTGCAAGTATGCTCAGTATGCAGGTATGTTATGCTATGCTAGGTATGTATGTGCATTGCAATTGTTTTGTTTGTTTGCTTGTTTGTGGTAAACTGGACTAGGAAAGAGATACCAGTTTCTAGAAAATTTCTAAGTACTCACAAAGCAAGGTGTCAAGCTTGATGAGCAGATAGGGCTTCAGTATGGAGGTATCCTGACCATATACAGATCTGTTTACTGAAGGCAGTTCAACCTAATCTTGAAAGATGACAGGAGAGATTTACCCACGTGGGAGGGAACCAGCCCAGAACAGGACTTACACGGTTAAGAGACTTTATGTAGAATAACCTATGAGCAAGCTGAGAAAAAGAATAAAGCTGTAATTGTCCTTGAAGAAATTTTAGTCAGTTGTCTCATATGATTTTATATAAAGTAGGCATTTCCCTTTATAACAAAAGGAAATTTTATGAATGAAAATGTACTAATACTGGAAACTTTTTAAATGGCTGTGTGAACCACAACTAATGGTTTATTAATGACTCCAGTGCATTACTTACTGAAGTGTGTTTTCACTAATGTGATTTTTAGATGATGACAGTTAAGCAGTCACAGGTGTAATATGTAGGGATATTCATATAAGAAGCTGCAATTTGCATCAAAAGGGATCAGTTTCTATTCCCATATGAAGCAACACCTCTTTTTTTCTGCACTTCTGAGTAGCCTGGTATTTTTGTTGGCAAGACCGTATAAATGGAGAAAAGCTCCACTTCTTATTTGCAGATCATTACAGTAAATTGAATTGTTAAAGAGCAGCTAACCCACAAGTTTCTACAAGTTTATTTTAGTGTATTTTAAGCATACACTGCAGTGTACTTTAATCATACATTCTAAAAACTCAAGACACAAGGGTAGCTTGATGCAAAGATAGGAGTAAAAACATTTAATCTGATGAAAAGATGGAAAATTGTAGTTACTATGGGGAATACTCAGAACCACATGCGTGTAAGGACAGAAACTTATGCACAACTTCTATGGAAATGCTGTACTTTACCTGCATAGTGATGGAAGATTAGTAATAGTATTCAGCATAAGCATGCTTTTCTAGCATTTCAATTTAAATATCTATGTATAGCACATGATTAGAAAGATTCAGAGCTTTATGACCTGTGAGAAATTAGCTCTTTGTATAGATTCTGTATGATGAAGAGAATTGTTAACGTCTAGAACATAAATTTAAATAAATACAGACAGTGAAAGAGAAATTACTTCAGTGGTGTCACCTGGTGACACAGGTGTCCTGTGTATGCTATCTGTGATCTTTGTACAACGAGAATGTATTAATTACAAGTGGAGAGGTTTTTATTGTGCGTAACAGTTGTGAAGTGGCTTGTACAGTGGCTTGCAGTGGCTACATCTCAGCTAGTAAATCAAGCAGTATCTCTGAAACTCAGTTGTGTGTGCTGCTCAGCATGCCCTGGCCCAAGACAGCTAGCACTGTTCCTGGCTTGGGAGTTTGTGCACGCAAGGAGTTTAATAGGCAGATTTCCTGCAGGATCTCTGATTTAGATGATGATAGCTCTTAGTAGCAATAATGAAGTTAATAGGACACTGTAGGCCAGCTGGCAGCCATGCCATAGACAGTTCTGTACATACAGATGTAGCCAATAATTCTGATCAACCTCCCGTTAAAATTGATTCAAGTCTTACCCTGAGTTTAACCAGGTGTAGGTCAGGCCTCATCTTGCTTGTGCTAGCCAACAGTATGTCAAATATGTTTATACGAATTGAACTTTGCTTCAGTGATTGGAAAATATCAGCATTCAATAATATGTCATGATAAATATTTTCTAAACATTTTCTATATATTATTTAAATATAAACATATATATTAATCTATATATCAAATATAAGTATTTTCTAAATATTTTCTGTCAGTAGGCAAGTAGTAGAGGCTGAGTTATCAAACCTGTACAATAAATTTGATAGAAGCTATTAGGCGGTTAGTCTGAAAAATTAGTTGTAGCTTTTCATGTTTTCTCACATTTGATTTCATTATGAAACCTAATTTGTTCACTTTGTGCTTTTCACATAAAATCTTGTAAGTCAGTCTTGTGATATTGACAAGCATTTAAAACTGTGAAATAAGAATACTACACTTGAAATAATTCTGGCTCTTGACTATGTATTTGCTGTTCACCTTCTGTAGCGTAAGTGGAAAAATGTATGGAAATGTCCATATGAGCCTTTTAGCTGTCAACAGTGCTAAACTGTGCATTAAATTTGCATCCCAATTAAGGATGTTTGCAGCTTATTTTGCCAAAAACAATAAACTTTTTATGTTGAGTGGTCAAATGATATAAATGACATGTGTGGGTTGTAAATGTTCATAATGAATAATTTTTCGTATGTTCAGTCTATTCTGTTAAACAGACCATTTACAGCCAACCTCATGCTCAGTTTACTGAACATGGAATAAGCTAGTCTTGTTTCAATTGCCACTAATGTATCACCCATAGAGCATTAACGGCTATGCATCTGCACTAGCAATCAAATTAGTCTGAAAATTTATATCGTCTCAGTTTTATGGCACATGCCTTTATAGCATGCTTCATAGGCTTCCAGCAGTTCTTGCTTTTTTTACTTTATCACAGTTTGGTTTGATGGCAAACATTAGTTTCATTAAAACCATTGCTCACTACCACCTCCAAGTGGCTATCATATTTGTTAACAATATGAAAACAGTGCCTGGCGAAAGCTCCCTTTGAATCATAGCCAGCTGCAAAACTCATTTCAAGTCAGACACTGCCTGCTGCAGCTGCCTCCTGTTAAAAGGGAGCAGTGGGCAGCAGTAGCTGAGCAGTCTTGTTTTGCCAGAGAAAGGGCCCTAAACTCCTATAGGCAAGGAAATGGACTATTCAGTTTGGCAAATAAATAAGATTGTAGAGAACAGATTTATTTCCAGTTGTTTTCAGATCTACCCCAGTGTAAAAGTTATATGTAGAAACAGAGTCCAAGGAGAACATGGTGCAAGTCAGTTGAATAAGTAGTGAAACAAGGTGATTTAGGAGAAGGCTGGATCAGAGTGGAAGGCAGAACAACCTCAGAGATACTGTGCAATCTCAAGTTTCAGGATGTCCTATCAGCTAAACAAAATTGCAGTGCTGTACCCAGCAAAATGTCACAAGCCATCCACTGATCATGGCTCTCCAGCTAAGGTGTCCTGAGTCTGTTGAAATGTTGACCAGTGTTGTTTAAGGGCTTCTTCCCTGGCCATCGTCACCACGTGTTGTATCATAGGGGGAGTGTCCTTTGCTATCTTACCTTCTCCTGGTCTGTGGTATTCCTGTAGAGGCACGCTTGTAGCTAAGTTCTTACAAGACATATAAATGGTCATGTAACAGGAGGAGAGATCCTACAAGCATCCCAGCTAAGGGAAATTGTCAGTGGGAGCTTGTGCTTGGTTAAAGACTGAACTTTATAGGAAACAAAGACCATGTAAATCTTAGTCTGAGTCTGCGCCTTTCTAGATACACAATCAGTCAGCCACAAGACAAGAATTCATAGGACATCAGCCTTTTTTAGTTCTAATATTTATGGTGCTACTCTTTTTTTTTTTTTTTTTCCTGTTTCATAACTAATTGTGTAACCGAAGCTGATGATGGATAACAGATGGATGCGGGGGGTACACAAAAAGATGTCCATTCCAGAGTGTCAGTTTCTGCTTCAAGGAATTTGAAGGGACTCATAGTTGATGTCTAAATGATGCCTTGAAGATGTGACCTGCTTGTAACCCCAACAGATCATGAACAATCTGATGATCTGTGTAGACTTACTCTATGTGGTAGAGCTGATTGGGATTACAAAAGAAGGTTCATGTGAAATTGGCTGACTGATTCTGTTTTTAGAAGTGTAGTTGATAGTCTTCCAGGTATTTGTTCCCTAGGAAGTGTAACATCAAGCACTAAATATTGAATGACAGGAATATTAAGTACTCTCTTTTGGGTAAACAGAACATCACTGGTATGGGACGAATGCAGAAGGTGATGGAAAGATACAGTCGATAAAGAAAGAGTTTGTGAGGAGACAAAAGAGTTGAGTTTCTTTTGTCTCTTTGCTGTTCTACTTTCAATGGTCTGACAGTAATCTACAGCAATGTAACATTTGTTGAGAGGAACAAGTACAGATCAGTCTGCCTCTTCTCTTGGGGACTGTACAGAACTTCCAGAATTCTGTGTATCTTGTATTCAGTGACCATATTTTTATCATCTCCTGGATTTTAACTATTTATTTATTTATATCGAAAATTCTTTGGTGCAGTTGTTTGTTTTAGGACTAAGTGGAGAGGAGTCCCAGCTTTGCCTGAGAGGTCTGAAAGAATATGGCAGAAGAGTAGATAATAGGTAATAATCTGTAACTAAAGATTAATAGTTGTATCAGGAAATTCTATTGTGAGGGGTAAAAGAAAGATCACTGATAGGGTTGCAAACTGTTTGAAAATGCCTGCATTTTACAGCAGACAGTCATCTCACTCTGGAGCATAGCCAGGACACTTATCCTAGTAGCTGTCATTCATTTATTATGCTGTTGGCCATCTGACAGATGGATTTTAAAAACTTAAATAAATGTCTGCTACAATGAGATTGCTCTCAAGGAGGAATCAAAGATAATACCAGTGTGAAGAGGCACATTTAATTCAAACAAAATGCAGCTGTGACTGCGTGTTTTGGAATGCCTCTCACGATTATGTTTGTTGTTGTTGTTGAGCATTTCCTATGCATCTTGACAAAAATCAGAACATGATTATACTAATCAGACAGCAAGCTATAGTTTACAGTAAGGAGTTTACTATGTAAGTGCACGAGATGTTCAGAAGTTCAGGGTAAATAAGAACATGAAGCTGCTTGTAAAACTGTGGTCAAGTGTTGAGTAAGTTGCAAACAAAAATTATGACTGTTCTTTAAAAGAATCACAGCATGATATTACCACAACACTGACAAGACTAGTTTTCACTTCTCATTTTCACACTCTCTGGAGCCTTGCAGTGAATCTATGTTAAATTCTCTTCATTTCTGCTGATTTCTGCCCAGAGTTTGTGTGCCTCCAAACTACCTGAACACACCGGTACCAGCTCCTCCCTCCCTGCTAGTAGAGTATGACAACATTTCTTCCCAGCTCTCCTCTGAGACTCAGTCTATGCAATACCATGGTCTGTTACGCTGCCACACACTTGATAATAATAAATATAGCCCAGATAAGGCCTCTGGCCAAATCGCAGACTTCTGTCTTTTAAAGTCTTCCTTTTTATACACAGGGAGATGGATATGCAGCCTAAAGTGCAAAGCCTCTCAGTTCTGTTCGTTGCTTCTCCACTGACCTATTATGTCATGTTGAGCAGAAGTACTTTCTTCTAGCAGTTATTTCACACTTTTATGCATGCTACCATGTATGTGCACACTATCTGTCTCTACCATCTACCTTATATACTTTGAGCTGTTCCTTTGAAAATACTTACTCTCTTTACTTTTTATAGTGAGTGTAGTATTCCACCTTTCATTCATTGAATTGCATCTGAGATAAGCATCTAAATCAATACACATGTATCTGCTATGGTGAGTAGTACCATATTATTTATTCTAAAATTAATTTTCAGTTTTTCTGGTAGGGAGCCAGAGATCAACCTTCTGATGCTCTCTCTTCACATGTTCTCCATCAGTTATGCACTTGGATTCACGTCTTATCAGTGACTTAAATTAACTGAATTCCAAGCATATATGGCTTTACCAAATAGTTATATCACTGTTGGATTAATATCTATGCTGCTTGTGGATTTTAGTGACCTTCCTTCAGTACAGATTAAGATAGTATGGAACTTTTGACTTATACTAAAGATTTAAACAGATAGTTTTGACAAGTACCTAGCTAATAAGCGTGTGAATAAAGAGTAGTTATAGGAGAGCCTGGGATTTTGGATTCTGAAACTGATAAGTGAAGTGTCTCCAGTGGGGAACAATATTGTACTTGGGTATATATGTGCTAGATTCAGAGTTAGAATGCTCTGTTACTAGAAATTACAGTATTTAGAAGAAGGAATTAAGCAGCATCTGATCTAGGTGGAAGTTACGGAGTCTCCATTTTGTTCACAATATTATAATAGTAATGAAGTATAACAAGCAGAAATGCAATATCTCAATTGTTTTTTCTCCCAAAGAATGTATGGATACTCAGCATGGGATGCATTTGTTAGTATTACCTACTTTTCTCTGTTTATGCTCACATGGCAGGAGCTCATGTGTATAGGAGATGTGATCATGAAGGACGTGCTAAAAAGATAAGAGGATCAAAGTTTACATTTCTAACCACAACAAAGTTATTGTGTTATGAATAAGAAAACTGTTAACTTCCATGAGGTACACTATACTGTGGTATGGCACCATATAAAATCATGTTTCTGCTCTAATTCACATTTTTGCTCATGTTACAGAAAAGTTATTTTTGCTTAAAAACAGTCATTTTTCTTCCTCAGCTATGCCATTCACAAAAGCAATGGGAGATCGTCAGAATCTTTTTCTCTAATGTACCAAATATAAAATATATAATATGCAATCAGTGAAATGTATGAAGTTAGTGACAATAGCATGACCATAATTTTCTCTGGTAACCAGTTCCAGCATTAGCACTTGGCAGATGCATTACCTCATGTGTCTTTCTGTGGGGTCTGAGGCTGATAGGAATATTTTGGCATTGTCCATTGAGTAGAAAAGGTTGGATTTCACTGTAAGAAGAAAGTGTTTTGTGATAGCACCAGCTTGCGCATGCGTGAGAGATAACCAATGTTCTTTTGTCCACATAAATTTTGTAGGCAGAAGCCTGAGTTGTATTTGGAAATCTCTTTTTTATATGTAGAAGTAGTAGCACACTAAAAAGAAACTACTCTGTGCTTTTAGAAAAAAACTTCTTAGTTATTTTACATTAATGTGGAATCCATTGTATTAATTAAATGACTTGCGTATTGCAGTGATGAATACCACAGAAAACATTTCTCATAAAGTACGTAATAAAAACTGAAGTTACAGAGCAAAGTTAGTGTATGTTGTAGCAAATTTGGTTATAATCCAGTTTTATGAATAAGCAAAATGCTGCCTTCCAACATTCTTAATGTCACAAATATTGAAATAGAAATGAAGCAGTTTTAATTTCCCTTTAGTTATGTTGGTGTAATGTTACATTTCAAAAGAAGCT
>NW_024884586.1:29942382-29964882 GCF_019232065.1 Centrocercus urophasianus | reverse complement strand
GAGGAGTAAGTTGTAGCTTTGATATTCAATTATAGCAGTCATTTTGTCCATGTATGCAGCTGTTGTTAACAGACTTGTCTTGAAAGTAAAACCATCTCACTGATTAAAGTCATATTTTTGATTGGCTGCACTCACAACATAGCTTTTGTGACTGAACATTGATTAACTTTTTCTCTTCATCTAATCTGCCTCTGTAAAATGTTAAAATCCAGATACTGCCTGCTATTGAACATGTGTAATTTCAAATAATTGCTTCTAAGTGCTCTGCCAGCATTTTAACAAACACATGCTAAAATTCCATTCTTCTTTTACAGCAAGAATATTGTTTGAAATTCTTTGTTTGTTTTTCTTCTGTTGCAGATTTCTGGCTCTGTACAAAGGCTTGATTCCCAAGATCATGAGGCTTGGTCCAGGTAGTTTTTCCTTTCTCACTTCTCTGTTGTTTTCGTTCTTCTTTCATCTTCCTCTTTTTCAATTTCTTGAAAAAATTTAGTGAGTGTCAAACAACTAAATGAGATACTGTACCATCTTTGAATGATACCTTTGGATAATATCATCTAATAACATCATAGAAAAATTTGGCTAAAATATCTAAAAAATTTTAGACAGATGAGGTGATCACAGTTCCAAGTAACTTCTAGTTGGTGAAATTACTTTATTTGTGAATAAGCCAGAGTGCATCTTTGCAAATACCAGAACTATAAAAGCTTTTGAAGTGTTTCTTAAAGCTTACTGTATTCCCTCTGATGTGATTTTGTACCGATTCTGTAATGTCCCCTTAAAACACAGGTTAGAGTCTTTCCAGCATAAATGCTCTCAGCTAGTTGAGCCCAAACATATCACATTCCATTTACTTTCTGCTTCTTATGCTCTGCTGGGTCTGTAAGGAATGTATTCTTAAGAGCCAATAATATGGGCTGGGAGGAGATTTGCAGGATACTGGAAGACCAAGAGGACATGGACAGCTTCAGAGTAGGTTGTTGATTGACCCTTCTCACTAGCTGTTGCTCCGCATGCAAAGGCACAGTGCTAGACGACCCTGCACATAGCAGGGGGGTTGAAACCTGATGATCATTGTGGTCCTTTTCAATCCAGCCCAATCTAGAATTCCCTAATTCTATGATTCTGTGATTCTATGATCTTCTTAAACTTCTAGACTGTTGTTCTCAAACTGCTTTTGATCAATGATGAAAGCAAAGCAACAGGCCTTTAGACTTTGTCAGCCCACAGAGGCAGCGTGTGTAAAAAGGAGCAGAAGCCCCAGTTTGAATAGTATCCTGCTCGCATGAAATCGTAGTTCCAATTCTGCAAGGTGGTTTAATAGGCTAGAGCACACATGGTTAAAAGAAAGTAGGTGCAGGTCTGCTCTGCAGAACAAAGGAGGCATTAGGTTTGTCTGTATATGTTTGTATATCCAATCCTTCTGACTAAGTACAAGACCATGCCTGGTTATGGTGCAGGACAAAGGAAGAAGATGGGGAGGGGAAAAAAAGGCAGCTAAGTGTAACTGCAGCTGAAAGCCTTTTCCCTCAGATACTAAATTACATACAGGACAAGGAGCCAACAGGGCTTCACTTCCCCAGTACACTTTAGTATAGCTGACTTTGGAATTAAACTTTTCATCTTACAAGTGACAATGCACTCTGGCTCAGGTCCAGCAAATCAGTTAAGCGTGCGCTTCATTTTAAACACCTTTTAGTCTCATTAACTAGTAAGAGGATTTGGATTTTTGATGAAACAATGACATAATCTTTATTGTGACTGGAAAGGTAATTCCTTCTTTCAACATGTGAAAACTTTCAGGAAAAGAGATACACAAACATCACACAGTATAAGAGCTGGAATTAGCCCTGATTGCAGCTCAAATCACATCTTCAAGACATTGTGTTTATGATTTGTTTGTTGGTCAAACTGTTGCAAACTTCTGCTCTGTCTAGCTCTCTGGGAGTTACTGTTCACAGATTTCAAGTCTGGTTTTGTTCATAAGGATAAATAACTGAGAAAATTCACATGGTATCTCTGTGTTCCTAGTTGTTTGAGCCTATCCATCCATATGCAAAGGTCAGACCAGTTCAGCAGCACTTGTTTATTACAAGTGCCTCTGCAGCCTGCTCAAAGAGCCAACAGGCAAAAGGCAAAGGAAGAAAAGCATTTGTGCCCCTGTGCTGGCACCTGCAAAATAGTACATTGTAACACACTACTGCAGCCCTTAACCTGGTTCTATTTCCCATCTTGGATTCCACTAGCAGCTTCTTTCTGTATGTTTAGGTATATATACACCTCTGAAATGTTTCCTACTTCAGCTGATACAGCAACATCAGGGCTTAAGTCTGGCTTCACTTATTTATTGAGCTTAAGGTGTGATTTTGTACTGTTAACCATTAGCTAGCAGATAACACCACTTAATCAACACTTCAACAGTGAATTCATAGTTAGGTAAAGCCACAGGAAGACTATAATCATTTAAATACTGCAGTCTTCTAATTTAGATGTGATAAATGAACAGTAGAAAACCTTTCATGAATCTTACCTTTTGTGTATTTTTGTCATTCTATTATTTAAGTTATTCTTTCATGGCCAAATCCAACTCCAAACAGGCACACAAATGTTCACACATTCACAGATGAAAACAATGACTTGCAAAAGAATGAACACAAATTAATCTTGCAAAAATATTACAAAAAATATCAGAAGTGCACTGTAGATGAGCTTAATTTAATGTGCAACCTTTTCACATCAATTTTATGGTCTAACATCAAGTAAAATACATATGGTCCAAGAATTGGTGAATTTTTCATGATTAGGAAATTGCTAGAATTAACTATTTTTTAAATAAGGCTTTGCCATATTCTGTCTCACATTACACACTTTAAATACTCTGAAAAATCTTGAAAGTGCTGAATTTTGTGCATAGTAAATTATTATATTTTCTTCCAGGTGGTGCAGTGATGCTTTTGGTTTATGAATACGTTTATGCATGGCTTCAGGACACAGTTGATCCCAAGTAGTGCTTCTGAAAATTTTACTCCTTAAAACTATATGCATTCTAAAATACATTTTAATAAAGTGAAACTGAGTCTCAGCTGTTACGGTTTTGAATGTACTCAGATTATTGGTGGTACAAGAAAATATTCAAGTAGATACCTGTCTGAAAATGTGTAAAGTAAATAATCAAATTGATATTTGTAATTTCTTTGTCCATGTCAAGAGAAAACATAAAAGAGACATGAGGTAGTTTTTCAAGGACAAACTGAAAATTCTGCACACTAAATTGTACTGTGCAGACAATACTTTTAAAAGTGCAGCTGAAATGATAAAATAATGACCTTCAGAGCATTTTAAAAAGAAAACTGGAATAATTGCTTAGGACCAGATACTGAGATCATGTAAAAGGACAGCTTGGGATTAAGAACAAGAGCCAAACTCTAGAAATTCATGCGTCAAAATTGGGTCCTGTTACTATTCCAGTTGTACCACGTTTGGTACAATTTCAGCAGCAGTGGCAGAATTGTTTCTTAAGTTGTTGAGAGTTAGGACAGACATAGTACAGCAAGGCTAGCCACAGCCTTAGAAATAAACATAGTATTAAATATCCTACTTGTTCGTAAGCCATATATATCATATAAAGCTCACGCAGGTTACAGAAGATACTAAACAAAATTACTCTAACCAAGTTAGTTTCAGATACAAAGCAATTATGGAAATCATACAAGAATTGCACAAATAACAAGGAAATACTTTTGGATGTACAGGATCTTACTGCGATTTTTTCATCCACTTTCATATCCTAAAAATCGTCAGGGTATCTTGATTATCTTTTTGCCTGTCACCACAACAAGGGAGAAGAACGGTGTTCAGTTAACCTCTCTTTTCTATTTATTTGACAACAGCAATTTCTCATTCCTATGTTACTTTGTAGCTAAAATCAATAAAATTAGCTCTGTTGCAGTTTATAATTTTAAGGCAAATGTTCCCCATCAGTTCTTAGCCAAAGAGAAAATGCTACTATGATCATTTCAAAAGTGAAAAGCAAAATGCTTCATAATTAGTCTTTTATTAATTTAGGGCATTCAAAATATAAAAAATAGAAGACTTTAAACATACTGCATGTACATATAGCCTTAGGTTTTACATCCTTTCCAATGTGATTTTTTTTCCATGTGATAGTTCACCCTGATCTTTGATGAGAAAAGAGAGCCATTTGAAAGAAAAAAGCACACACACACACACACACAAAAAAAAAAAAAAAAAAAAAAAAACAACCACCAAAACATGGCATTCTTTTAGAAAACAAACCAATGGGCATACCCTTTTTTTAATGCCTTTTCCAGGCTAGTCCTGCCTGGTGTAATATGGTGTCAGTGTATGGGAACTACTGAGTCACAGCCTGAACCTCTGATTGATCGCCTGAGGCGAGCCATGAGTCAGCCAGAGGAGCACAGGTGAAGGCAATTCACCTGCGCTGCCGGAAGGGGTGGAGCTTGGCTCCACCCTTCCTAGACCTATTTAAGAGCTGGCTGCCAGTGGGAAAGGATCTCATCTGGAGATCTCTCCTTCTGGTGTTTTGTGGTGAGCCCAGCTTAAGGGTAAGCCTTCCATTTATTCTCTCTTGTTATCACAGTCTACTTCGCCTAACTCTCTTGTTTATTTTGTGATTGTAGCATCTTAATATCTATTGATTATACATGTCAGATTGAGTTGTACCACAGGACCATGCAAACACAGTGAGGCTGTCAATGGGAGTATTAGGCTTGCTGATTTCTTTGAAAGCATTTAAACATTTGATGCTCTAGAAATGAAGCCTAGCCTTTTCGTACCAAAAACTTAAGTTCTGCGCTCACACAGTTTGCACATCTCCCAAATTAACCCCTTCAGCTAAGTGGTTTCACTCCAGATTTGTACCCTTGTATCTAACAGCAGCATTGGATCCTTTTTATGGTTTGAAAAACAATTTTTTTTTTTTTTTTTTTTTTAATCCATTTATCATAAAATGGCTTAAACTTCTATGGGTACTAAGCTAGCATACTGTGGTTTTCAGTTTACCAGTGAGTATAAGCAGTAAGGAAAATCCTTAGGCAAAAAAGTATTCTGTATCATATGTTCATATATATATTTAAAAAAAAAAAAAAAAAAAAAAAAAAAAAACTGTTGTGAAATTTGACCAATCATCAAGGGCCAAGGTCAGGCCCCTTCATTCATGCTGACCAGTGCTTCCCACACAGCCCTGCTGATTTTCCACATGGAGTCAGGTATTATTTACACCAGGCAAATGCATGAAGAGCTACACTAAAGGAAGCATAGCTCATGATGCTGTGTTCCCAAGCAAGGATTAATTGATGTCTTGTCTTGGCTTTAAAAATTAGCCCAGTTAAGATGAAGACAAGATCATGCAAGCTAAGGTTCTGTTTCTCTAAGTATCTTCTAAAACATGCCAGTAATTCATGGAAATCTCAGAAGACTTCTATTCCAGAAATTGCTTTGTTGCACTCTGTTACAGACTTGTGAATCCTTGGAACTCAAGAAGCTGTGATTTGGAAGACCCCTCTTCCTTTACCTTTTTATGTCTTCTTCCTTTGATGTGCTTTGTATTGTATGGGTAACAATCACTACGCTTGCTCAATAATTTTATAAACCAGAAAAAAAATGATTGAAAGCTGAAGTCCCATCGTCAACTAAATCATTTATTGGCATGATCTTTTTCCTTCATTTTAATTCTCATTTTATTTTTAGTTAAGAGCTCATCCTGGAAATAAACCTAGTTCCTTTTTTGTGGTTTTTGTTTTGTTTGTTGTTTTTATTTTTTTGCATGGAACTTCACCTTATTTCAGCTACAACTGTATAAAGACAGAACGAAGTTAGTCACCTCACTAACAGCATGGCGGTGTAGAAATGCACTTTGTGTGCACATTTCGTTGCATGTGGTGATTTCCAACGAATGGAGTACTTTTTAAAATGTTCTACTGAAAGGCAATGGCTTAAGCATCTCATTAAAGCTAACCAGCTGTCGAATTCCTTGGCTGTACTGAGGCCTGAGAGTATAGGATCATATCCGAGATCAGATCTTTCTTTCCTAAGGGCCATGATACAATACCTGTGTTCTTTATAGAAATACTGTTCAGTTAAATATTTTTTAATGCAAAAAGCAAAGGTGGCTGCAGCCAGTTGTATACATCTGTATTTTAGTGGATTTACCATGTGCAGCATTTGTACTGGTTACTTCTATTGTTAGGAAACTTTGCCCATGGCCATTTCAGTGGTGAGACTCAGAAATCCACAAAGTGAGGACTGTATTTCAAGAGAGGACTGTATATTTCACCTTCCCTGAATTAATATTTAATGTGGTATGCAGACAGAGCAATATTTGAAGAATGATGTTTTCTCCTTGGTTTTAACCATCTCTGAAGTAATTTAATATATTGCACATTTATATAAAAAAAAAAATCACAATATATTAATATTATATGAAATCTTACACCAATCTTAGTTTTTCAAATTCATATTCTGAACATACCTACAGCATGTGGAAAGCGTTCTGGAATAATATTCAGATCTTTATTATTGCCCAAAGAAAACAGGTAAATCTTCAAAGATCAGAACGTTAGCCCTCTTGGGATTAAAGTCAAGAAGTTTAAAGCAAAATAACTGGGACAGAGTACTTGCCACTGGTTACAGAAATCTAGAAAGGGAAGTCATTAATATTAAATATCTGTGTTTGTAGCACCACCACCAGTATAGATATAAGGGAAAAAAATGCTTCAGACAATGTAAACCTTACCAAGAACCTTATTTTACATTCATTAAAGCAGAAATTAAAGATAACTTCCTCTTTTAAAAAAAATTACAGCATAATCTTGGGGCCAAAAATTCTGGACATGGGTGAGCTGACAATGACAGTACAATTCTGTTTCACAGTGGTTTTGCTAACTTACATGGCTTTATAAGCATCTTTGCACATTTCACAATAACAGCATTTTTTTCTCTCCAGTTTTCAGCTCTGTTCAGATATTTCCCACCCATTTCTGTTTGTGTTCTTAACACAGAATCGGTGTTTTGTGAACCTGGAAGGCCTAGAGCATCTGGGGAAAATTACTTGGCAGGATTTTGGCCTTTGAATCTCCTGCTAAAGAAATAACTGTACTTCTTGAGATGTTGAATTCGACACTGTAGACCGAAGGGAGAGGGAGAGGAAAAGAAGGGGGGGGAAAAAAAAAAAAAAAAAAAAAAAAGATGGAAGAAACATCCCTAACCCTGAAGCTATTACTGCAACATGCAAAGACAACTGAAAATAGTCAGAAAGTTACCTTTTTAATTTCCAAGGAAAGAGAAAGGGGGGGGGGGGAAACAAACCCGAAGAAAATGAAGAAAGTGCACGGAGAAATAAAAACAAATGCTGTTGAAAGCCTATATTTACAAATGGATAAAAATACAAACATATGACTGCCTGACGATGATGAAATGCCAGAAGAATCTGAAAGCCACACATTGTCTTGGTTCTGTATCTATCAAAACTCAACAAAATGACAAAAAAAGTGATCTTAATAGCAGTGGATCACATAACCTTATTTGTTCTCTAGAGTCAGGTTATTGGCAAATACCTTTGATTTAACCACCTTTGCTGATTTGAGGCGTGGCAGAATTTCCTGTGATTATTTTTCTTTATTGATTTCTACACAAATCTTAACAACAATTGCACATTTAACAACTCTGTGGTGATTAAGAATAAATATGTGTGGTTTGACCAGAGGAGTGAGACAAGTTTCCACGGGCCCTTTGAGGGACACAAGATCTTTACTTAGAGAGTGCAAGGGCATCAGCACGCTCCCCTCTACTTCTGATGCGGCCTTCAGCTCTTTCAGTCCCGAAAAGTCCTGCAGGAGGCAAGTCAGGAAAAGAAAGACCGGGTTCCGCCAACATGAGGTGAGCAGTCTCTGAGCCCGGTGCTGGGGACAATTGGCCTGGAGCAGCTCCTGCATCAGAGAGCGGAGGCCGTGACTGAGTGGCTGCCTTCCCTGGCTGTCTGCATGCCCTTGAAGGCCAGCGAGGCAGGGAGGTCACAGCCATGAGGGGAGAGCGGCGTGCCCGCAGCGTGCTGCCAACCATGGCCTGCCATGTAGCTGGAGGGAGCTGCGCTGTATGGCATGTAGGGAGACACTTGAGCCGACGTGGCGTAGGGAGACATGGCTGGTGCTGATACGAAGCTTCCAACTGCTGGGAGGCCGTTGTGTGCCTGAAAGGAAAGGGAGACACGTTTCTATGGGAGACATTTTATACATAAAGGAAAAATTCTTCGCATTGAGGTTGGTCAGGCACTGAAACAGATTGCCCAGAGAGGGTATGGATGCCCCATCCCTGGAGGTGTTCAGTGCCAGGTTGAATGGGACCTTGAGCTGCCAGATCTAAGTGTCCCTGCTCATGGCAGGGAATTGGAGCCAGATAATCTTTAATGTCCCTTCCGACTGAGTTTATGACTTTAGGACAAAGCCTATCTGCCATAAGGAAAGCTGCTGAGGCTTTGTGCAGGAGCCAGGACCAATGATGCCCATGTGACAACTGGACACAGATACCTGGGAGAGCCACTTGTCATCATTCTCCTGGATGTCCACAGTGCAAAGGTGCCTTTGTGTTTTGCTTTTAAGACCAGCTGTCTGCATCAGACCCACACACCTCTCCTAGGAGCCTATCCATGGCCATAACTATCTGCGTAAGGACACATAAGGAACAAACGTCGAGAGCACGACAAGGAACAGCATGTATTATTCTGTGATTCTGTTATGAATTGATATTTGGGCAGTCCTTTGTGGAGCTAGGAATTGAACTCAATGATCCTTGTGTGTCCCTTCCAACTCCTGATATTCTGATGATTCAATGAGTGTGACCTCTTTGTATTTTGCCCTGCAATGCCAGGGATTCCTGCAGCCCAATGGTTGCATCTAATGCTGATGTTCAAGACGTAATGCTACTGCTATCTGTGATGGATCCATCACAGCACCCCACCTGCTCCAGCCCCAGCAGGCTCAGCCCTGAGCTACAACAGTCAGGCATGGGCACAAATCCTGACATAACACTCCCCATAGTGAAAGGTAACAAGTAGCTGGGGAATTGAAGTATCTGAAACTCTTTGGTAACTATTTGCACAGAGCATGAGTCAGAACTGTAGTATTGTTACTGATGATGTCTTTTAAAATCTGTTTTCTAGGTGTCTCTCATATAATGTTGCAAATGTTCTTTGCTCACAGCTTCTCGTGGTTTCAATAGCACTTCTGTGCACAAAGCAATTACAGGGCTAGGTCTTTTCCTGCAAGCTATTTTCTTAGGTCCTACTGTGGGTAGGGAGAAGGGTTTCTATTTAAATAAGGGAGAGTCCTTCAGTCTGCTGGGATAGGATTTCACAATGAATGACTCCTTATTTAAATAAAAAAGTTCAGCGTTTTACTTCACACCCTGTAAATGCTTCTTCAGCAGAACAGGAACAAAACAGGATCATTTATCTTGCTTAGGTTTTGATTTGTGTAGTGTTTATGTTTTAGTATCTGTGGTGGTTTTTTGGGTTTTTTTTTTTGTTTTTTTGTTTTTGTTTTTTTACCAAAAAGGTCTTCTGAGTATGAAAGAATGAATATAGATTCAGTAGATCATATAATGTCTGCCAATTTTTCAAAGATTTAATCACCTTGTAAAACTGGAACTACTCTGGACAGTGCAGAGCTGAAAAGCAAAACAGACTTTTGCTGCTGAAATTTCAGGCACTGTTAACATTTCACTTGATCAATCTCTGTCCAAATTGCACCTGTTCAAATTTCCAGTATTTATCCCCATAAATGGCACTGTCCTAGTTTCAGGTTTATGTTTCCTACCATTGTACTCAGTTCCACTGATTGGACGGTCTTCTCATTGCTGCTTGGGAAAACAAGCAGCAATCCTGCTGTAGCCAATATAAATGTGTGCAACAATCTAAAACAGCAGGAGACAGTGAGGGGATTCCAGCCATAAGTCTCAAATAGGGGTATTAATTAGTACAAAACATACAGCTGCAGCAGCAACATAATTGTCATTCCAAATCCATAAACACTTTGTTGAGGCTGCACGCACCTTATTCTTTTGAAAATCCAAATATGCAACCTGACCTTCAACTCCAATTACATGTCTCCTACTGTGTCTCAGAATTACACTTTAGCCTCGGTTCTAAATATCAGCATTTTCAGCAATACTAATTAATACAAACCCTCAAATAATTGCTCTGTAAATTACTATGCTTCTTAAATCACATGGAAAATTATTTCACTGAATTTATTGAAGGTAAAAACCATGACAGGTCCCAAAAAAGCTGCTGCTCCCCAAGCTCCATGCTGCTTCCACCATGTAGAAGTATGAAACAAGAAAAGAGAATATCTCTGATTTTCCCAACAGTAACAAAAAGCTTTTCGTGAGGCCAGTAGAGGCAGATTGTAACACAGGCATCAAGGCCCACAGCCTAATAGAATCCTGCAGGAAAAATGACTGCTGAGGGCTGGAAGGAAACCTGGAGCCAGTCCCTGGGGAGTTCCATTACTGTTGTGGCAATATGGGGCAGGCAAACTTCCAGCCCGGAGGCTCAGAAGAGGTTCTTTGGATGGTCATGTGCTCCCCCAGGGCTTGCCCATTCTCAAGCAGGTTGGTGCCCAGCAGCAGGCTAGAGGCTGGAAGTCCTGTTTTAAGTAAGATGCTTCAGGCATGAATGGTGATGCCCTATGAATACTTGGTTGTGCCTTTATAAGACTTCTCCTAAGCTACAGAGGAGGCACATGTCCTTCCATCCTCCTGCCTTGCCACTGCTCCCCACTAAAACATGGCTCTGGGAAAAGCCAGCCTTCTCCTTTGCTGTAGAGAAGATAAAATGTTTTCCATATGCTGTATAGACTGCTGTGTTGTAGGATGCTCTCTAACCACTGGTGCTTCCTTCTAAAACTCTTTAAAAAGACAGATGTTCTAACATCTCATCTGAGTAGAATAAGTACTCATTCTTAGGCTATGAATGCATCCTTCAAAGCTGTGTGCAGTAGTGCATTATGCCAAGCTGAAATATCACTTGATGCGATTTTTTTTTTGCCACACACCTGTCCCCATCCCACTATCACAGGCCAAGAGTCTGTTGGTGGGAAAGGTGACTTCCAGCCCTTAAGCAATTACTTCCTGCTATGTACAAACCTAAACTCTGCATCCAGGGGAAGAAAAAAAAAAAAAAAAAGTTTCTAAAAATGATGGCTATGTCTATATATGTAAATAAATAAAATAGACCGGAACCAATTCTTCAACACTGAGGATGATCAGCATTGTACATACACAGCCCCACAGCTCAGCTTCCTCTGACCAGAAACAGGGTGGCCTCATCCACAGCCTTTGGGAGGGCGCTCTGGCCCATGCCCTGCCTGATCCTGTGCTGGGGATTATGCTTTTCTTAACCTACTACCATGAACTGATGTTTTCATGCTGTCTAATGTTTTGAATGTGAGAAAGATCTTGCCCTAAGCATTTGGTGCAGAACAAGGAGACACATATAGGGAATTCTGGGGACCTGTCAGGTACTTGAAAGCTCTTGTCTTTTCCTCACTGAATAAATTAATCCCTTGTATTTTAGTGCCAGTGCTACCAAGATTTGAAGACTGAGTGATGTGAATGTCAATAGGTGTCTGAGAAAAGCAGGCAGCACTGGGGTGAGCCAGAGCAGTTTCCACACAGAGCAGGGTTCTGCTTCAGTGGGAGATTGTGCCTTGCTGCAAAGCAGCTCCTATAGTCCCAATTCAAAGCTGAGGGGATAAAAGAAACCTCACCTTACAGACTTAAAATTGTGCCACTCAGAAAGAAATCACTGATTTTCATCTCTGACTTTCAACACTGAGGGACTTGATGCAATGATTTTAACTACAAGGACTTTTCTGCTAAACAGCTGTAGATAGAGCAGGTTATCAGAAGGGTTGAATCTTGTCTGTCAATCCAGCACTTTTTACAAACATGACATTCACTTAAAATAAGTGGAGAGGATTAATTTCCATGAGCCTTTACATAGTGGATGAATAATTCATCCTGCAGTATTTCAGTCAGGGGAAGTGAGCACCAAAATCCAAACATTCATAATTGTAAGTGTGAGAACCCCATGGTTATTATGGATTTTTAAAGCTGTTGGAACTTGTTTTAAATGAAGAGCCTCTTGAACCTTGTTTTTAAGTTTTATAAACATTTTTTTCCTTAATTCAAACCATTGATTTTCAAGGGAAACAATTTAAAAACAAATAGACTAACATGTAGTTCTTACTGAGGGAGAACGCCTCCTGTGCCAATGATCAGAGCTCCTGCTTGACTGGCTGGCTTCTACAGAGAGCAGAGGGAAACAATTTCTCTGCATTGCTGCCTCTACTGATGTTTGGAAGCAACTGATGGAATAACTGCTTCCAAATTTCAGGGCTGTGTTGTAAACCTAGAACATGTGATTTGTGAATTCAGTGAAACGTGTTCTCACAAGGGTACCTGCAAACAACAGCTGAGTAAGGTTCAGTCTCGTGCTGTCCTACTGAGTTACCATGATACATGCCAGCACAAGTAAAAGGATTATCCAGGAGGAATCAAAGCCACAGAGACTTAAAGTGTCACTTTATGTGATATAAAATGATGATGCTGTGTGCATTTTCACCAGGGAAGGAGTTGACTCATTAGTTTTTATAGAAGGACTTGTAGTTTTAGACACTCTAAGTACGGTGCATTGCTTTCGGTCTGTTTGGGATTTGGGACATAAAGTGGGGGATAGTCTTTGGAACAAATAACTTCCATCAGATGTTTAGATTCCTACAAGTGAAAACCTAAGATCACCATCCACAACTCAGTTTCTGCTGTGCAGCTTATGCTGGTGTAACACGCCATACAGGTCAGCCTTGGCCTCTTCTTTCCTGCATTTCAGGTCACAAAATTTCTGCACAGGCTTCCCAATTAATCCATGTCAGACAAGCAATGTGACTTTTTTTTCTGCCTTGGCCATGTTAATACCAGAAGAACACTAGCTAGACTCCACTTTCAGGCATAAATTCAACTTACATCCGGTAACTGAGCTATACTGTTTTATTTCACCCCTTTTTCTGCTCTTCTTTCTGAGTGTTTTGCTTGCTATGTATGTTCTCTTGAGTATCAAAATCAGATCCTCTCCATGTGATCCCTTCATGTGTAGCTTCTAAGTGTTTCCAAAAATGACGCAGAGTTATCTGCAGTTTCTCAGAAATAGCATTCAAAACTGCAAATCTGCATTTAGGTTAATTGTTATTGATTGCAATCATGCAAAGAATCTGATTCCAAGTTTACATGGTACCAATGAGAGATGATGCCACATCAGTTTCACAGTTTGACTCTGAAGTAGACAGTTGATTCTGTCCACAAGGATGTAGATGATTCTTCTTATGTTGAAGTAATTGTTTCCAATGGTTTGAGTCTGTCCATTGTAATGTAACTGCTACAGTATTTTTTTGTAGGGGTAATGTATTATGTAGATGAAGCATTTGTTTCGTGGAAGCATTTTAAATGCTTAGGAAGCATTTCTTGAGAAATTACACTGGCTTCAAGACCAAACTAGCTGATCTGACAGCTCTGATGAGCTTGGACATGACTCAGCCCAAGCTCCATTGTCAGAGCAGCAGAAGCTCTGCCCGTGCCATTGCTTCAGGAATGCATTTCTGGTTGCTGCTTTGTGTTTCTAACAGTTCCTTGGGTGGAAGGAAGCCTCCCTGCCATTGGATCAGTGAACTCAGCAACTGCTTTTATCCTCCAGCCCAGGGCCTTTCCCCAAAAGCAAATGAAACAGTTCCATGGAGGTGTGAGCACAGTGCTGTGAACAGCAGCTCCCAGCAAACAGAGTGGCCTTGGCTACAGAGCATCACAGACACTCTCACAGCTCATTTCTCAAAACAAAAAGCTTTAACAATTCCTGGAATTCCTGAATGTCCTGAAAACACAGGCACAAGTAGCTACTGGAGGAGCCATTTTTTTCCACAGCAAGCGAAAACCATAGCAGGAAGCCGAGCTGAGTATCTCATCCTTCAATCAGAAGAGCAGATGATTTTAAAAACCCAGAAGATAGTTGATGTCCTTTGTGACGTGCACATCATCAGTCAAAAAAGTGATAGTAGGGAGACTAGGAGCAATCAGTGAAAACTGAAAGCATAAAGGAAGCAAATATGCTAAGTCTCCCTTTTTAATTAGAGGTTAAATGTGATTTAAACATCAGAGCAACACATGGGATCCCGAGGGAAGATTAAACAAATTTTGAAAGTAAAACATCATCAGCAGGCATGCAATGGAAATCTCATTTTAGAAAACAGCATTACCTAAAAATGTAAGAATACACCTATGTTACTTTTAAGCTTTTAAAACAAAATATTTTGGTGCATACTGTCGTTAATGAAATTAGAGCTAAATTTTGAAACTGCTATTCAGTACGTCAGCATCAATGAGAAAAATGACATGGTCCTAAAAGAACTCATTCAAAATCAGCATCCCCCTAAAATTAACGTCCTACAAAGGTAAGTCAGAGTTACCAAAAAAATAAACACTACAGAAGTGAGCAGTGATTTCATTTATGCAATTTAATATCTTTGTATTATGAAACTTTTGAAGAAAAATGTAATAAAATTGCTAAGATGGCAAGATGTATTGATAACCCAGTCAGAGCTGATCCTGCAAACTACTTTTGCTGTCTTTTCCTTATATTGGAAATTTTTGTGCAAAAGTATGTTCACAGCTCATGTTGGACCATGTCCATATTCTTATATGATGACCTTCTTTTACTGAATATGTTTCCACTTTCATTTTCTGTTAATGGAAGTAGAAGAATAGAATGGACAGATTCTGAAAAGTGAAAACATCTTCATTAAATGATTTTGAAGTCTGAAAAGCCTTGAAGTGGGGACATTTTGTAGGTAGGATACTACTTTGAAACATGTGCCTTAATTTTCGATAAGAACTGGAGAGGTAATACACAGAAATTGAGGAGCTTCTAAAATAGCACATGGGCAAGATGTTTGCAGTCAGTCTGTCTTGCAGCTGAGCTGGGTTGATTCCCAGAACATTAGGCTTTGAAAAATAGGAAGAAAACTTTCAAGGCTGGGAATTACAGGATCTCTTTCTTTCTATGTTGTATAAAGCAATGCTGATATTCTATTAAAAAAACACAGTTAAAATAGAAAATATGCAGCCTCAAGTTCTTTGCAACATTGCAAACATACTCAGTTATCCGATTCTATACCATCTCTCTTACACTTAAGCTTTTATCTTTGCATCTGTTTTCCCCGTTATTAAATTCAATAGTCCTTGCATTACTCTATACCACATGAGCAAATCATGCTACTTCTAAAATAAAGTTCATCTGCTTAGTAATGAGCAGATCCTATTCCCTGTGCTTGATATGTTTTTTTATTAACTTTAAGTTCCTTCCTTTACTTGTGGGCATCCCCAGCTGCAATGAATAACATGAAAATCAGATAGGATCAATTGAGTGTTTTAACTGAAGCTACGATATGCATCAAAATCACTCTTAATTGTATTTTCCTATCAAATTTTGAATCTTAGCCTCTTCAGGGAAATAAAAACACTTTTTTGGAAATAGTATTAACTGGAATTTACACACCATCACCAATGCTTTCCTAAAGGAGTCATGGTCATTTTACATCTTTTCCAAAACCAACTACAACAGAAACAAAAGAAAAAAAATAAAAAACCTTTTTCACAGAGACTTAAACAGGGAAAAACGATCTGAGAAATGCGCTACAAAAATAGCAGAGGGAAGGAGAGATGGGAGAAAAAAGGCTGAGACAAGGTGGACCGAGGGAAAACGGAGTACTCTCCAAGGGAAAAGGGTGAGCAAGCATTTTAGATGCTTGCTCAGAACAGAATTATTTTAGGTGATTTTCACTGTGAAATTATTTCTATCACATAGGAGGCATCAGGCACATACTAATAAGTCAGCCTAAAACATTTCCCAAATTTGAGTATTGTGAAAGTGCTATAGGTTCACTGAATGGTTATTTTCCATTCACACTCCACTTTAGGAAGAACGTGTAAATGGAACTCACCACCTTTCCAATGAAAGTGTTGCCTCTTAGGTTATTTTCTATTATTTAATAAACTTCACAATTGTATTTACTCTGAGTACAAAGTTTGATTTCAATTGTAAAGATGAAACTTGAACTTCCTTTAGAGAGATACACTGTCCTTAGTAGACAAAAGGGAAGCTCAGGAAAAGTCATGCCTTGAGAACAAAGTCCCGGGAGTAGAACTAGCAACACGATCACATTGTTTTGAAACAGATTCTCACAGTAATTCACCCTAGTATTTTGGCAAAATCTGGAGATTTGCAGGGCAATTATGGGCATTAGACAAGTAAACACAATGAATGGAATAGGCATTTGTTCTTCCTACAGTGATGTTTTAAACCATGATGTATTAGCAAAAATCTGTATGAAAAAATGCCTTCTTTGTACAGTATATGTAACAATACATTGCAATTTAAATATAGCTTTACAAGTTGATGGGAAGAGATGTTACGAGCACAGAGACATCAAAGGGATTTTTGCTGGTTAAAAGTTGGTAAATATGGGGTCAAACTGGTCATACCTTCACTTTGTCCTCTTTGGGGAAAACCAAAACTGCAGTCCCCTTTGTCTAACCAAGTCCTGATGCTGTGAAGGCAATTACTGAGAAGCTGGCAAGTTAGGATGGGTGAAATCAGAACCCACTGAATGGACATCATTATGATTAGGCATATACACAATCCCTAAAAGCTGACAAACTGCCACAACAGATGAACAAACTGTACAGCCTTTATCTACCTTTCACTCTCCTGCAAGCACCTGAAGACTGAAGATCAAGTCCTGTTTGATCTCCTTGCCCCAACACTGTTCCCTGGCTGTGACAAGCATCTCCCACCACTCTCGCCTTCCAGGCCATGGGCCTCTAAGTCACAGCGGAGTTCCTGGCTGCTTGGGGCCTTTGGAGCAAAGGATGCTCAGTGTGCAGTCCAAGTATCATTGTACCATTCACTCACCTCTCTGACTTTCTTTATTAGTTTCATCCAGGTGGAGTGCCCTGTAGCCATGTGGGTTGGTGGGCAGGGCACTGGGTTTTGGCCGTGGAAGCAGGTGGCCAGTAAGAGGCAGGTCTCACAAATGGGGTTCGAATGGGGTGCCATCCAGATCACCTGGGAAGGAATCGGGTGCATGTAGTGGGATCAGCTCATGCCCCTCACCCACAACATGCATTGACATGGATGCCTAGACCTTGAGCAAGCCATCTTAGTGATTGTATTACAGTAACAGGCACTGGTCTGGAGACAAGACAGAACTGGAGAGTCTCCAAGCCAAGGTCTGAGCCCTTGCAGACAGGAAATCTGCTTACAATTCTGTTAGGTACTATGGTAAGGAAGCCAAAATGCCCCTCTCTTTAGCAGCATCCCGTCCTCCGGGTATGGGTTGGGAGCTGGTAGTTTAAACCTTTATCATAATGAATTTTGCATGGTCCCGGAATAGGAGTTCAGTTCCCTGAGTCCTGGTTTAGAATATAAGATGCCAAATAAGCAATCTGCTAATGAAATTTTGCAATTAAAAATCTGTTTAGGAAGGTCATGTCATTTAAAGTTAAGTTTGCATCTCACTCCCAAAGAAGTAACTATATGTTGCAGGTTCTAAGCAGTGCAGATAAAAACAATTACAGATGCTTTTGCCACCACATTCACTGTTCATCCACAGTCAATATTCAGGAACTTAAATATTTACATTGCTTACATTTTCTGTGTAAATAATTGCCAAGAATTGCACCTACAATTATTTGCAATCACTTGCCCCTAAAATGGAGCCTTCATTTTTACTCTGCAAGCAACGTGGAGATCAGGATTACCTCATCAGAATGCAGCCAAAGAACAGAACAAGGAGTGTCATCCCAGTGAGCTGAGAAGTCAAAATGGGAACAGCTGAGGAAGTTTTATTGAGACAAAGGTGAAAGGTTTGCTACTTTGGGGTCCACCTAATATATCAGAGAAAGACTGCCCAACTCACATTCACAAGCCCCTCATAACTAGGAGTGTTCTCAGCATCTCTGCTAGGTTTGGAGTCAGACCTCCAAACAGGTCACATTTTTCTCCAGTAAACTCACAATAACCACTTGCCCTCAGATCCCAGTTACAAACATTTTCCATTTAGTGAGCATCAGCTCCCTTTGACAGCATGCTTGTCTGCTTCCTGCAATACACACATATTTCAGAAAATAATTCTGAAAAAGATATGTTTCCAAAGCTATTTGCATCTCAACAGATCAGACAGGCATGCATCAGACCTCTTGTATTTTCATACACATGCAAATATCAGCTGCAGTTTTTTCACTTTACACATCCCTTACATTAGTCCAGAAAGGCACAAGCGTGAGATGGATGAAAACTGAATTAGGAATATGAGGAATATTTATTAAATGACTTCACTTCAAATACAGGGTACAATTAGATTTGTATCCCAATGATTTCAGACAGTATTTTTTCCTTATTACAGCCATTACTACAAGCTGTTTAATGCATAAAAGTTCTCAGGATATTCATCCTTTGTGTTAGTAATATGGTTACACATAGAAGCCTTACCCCCAACACACAATGAAAGTGCCTCTCAGTGTGAATACTGGTATGTAACTGAGATCCTTACAAAACTTTTACAACCTGAAACTGTCAAGCTCTCAGAAAACACTATTTTCCTTTTCAGTTTCACAATTCAGTTTCACAATTGCACTTTTTGCAAAGCTGTATGATAAGAGAAATATGCAAAAATACTGCAGTGGGAAAATATAACGTGGCTCCTTACACAAGGACAGTAACTTGGGGTATCAGGTAATTAGAAGTGAATACAAACTTCACAAGGCATTGCTGTACTCCCTATGCAGTTTTGATGCAGAATGATAGTTCTCCAGGCAGTTCTCCAACTCCCCAGCCCAAACACCAAAGAATATCTCAAAGACCCCAGTGACACCAGGAAATTAAAAACACAGTGAAAAGTGTTCTACATTCAGCCATTCAATTTCATGTTAAACAAGTGGGACTACATATTGCCAAGGCCAAAATTTGAAGTTTTCCTCCCTTTTTCGTCCAATCCTCTCTGAAACAGAATTCTCACTCATATGTATGTAAGGGGTAAAATGCAACCAACCACCCACACTACTCTTGGATCAGCCCTGGATGAGTTGAATGGGAGCACCCCCCAAGAACACAAGGCTGCAGTGCCCTGTGATAAAACAAATGGGTATCCATTGGAAGGAGGGAGCAGATCATATAGTTTGAAAGTATGAGTCTGTTCTTTAGGCTCAATTCTTCTAGTCTTGTTCATGCAGAGAGAACATCCAAGGGCTTTCTTGAGAGGTAAAATATTATCTTCCATGACTGAGATGGGAAGACAAGTCCTTCACCCACCCAGTAGCTATGGAGTTCTTTGCAAGTTGCAGGCACTTGAATCTGCATCATGAATGCTGTCAATGCTTAAAATATAGTGCTGATATTAGGTAGGAACAGCAGAATCCAATATAGGTCCCACAAGTTTATTCATTAATGTGCTTCAGAGCACATTCCCTCTGCTCCTTTCTCTGCTCCTTTTATGTAACTGGAAGACCTCAGTGAAACAAATGCACTGGGTTCTGTGTTGCTCTGCTCCTGTTGTATGCTTCAGTGTCTTGTTTGTACGGGCATAACACTGGAGCAAGCACTATAGAGCAGTCACCTCTCTTCTGCAGGGGACATCCTCTTTCTGCCTTCGCAAGATCCAGCATTTGCAATGAGCTTTGCACAGAGAAGATGAAAATTCCGTTTACCCTGAGCTCCAAACAGAGAGCCTATTGCAGTGTAATTCCTCTGGCATGAAAATTGCCTCTGCACTTGCTCCCTTTCTCACCACTACAGCTACCTGATTGCTGGATCTGCATAAATGAGCCAATGTTCTCTCCTGTCCTCCGCTCACTTGTTTCCATCTAAAGCAATACATGTGGGAAAAAAAAAAAAAGAGGAAAAAAAACCAACAACCACCATGTAAAGATCCGAGAATGTATTTTGCTGAGACCGAATTGCCATGGAACAGCAGCCCAGACTTACTGAGCTTCAGCAAACAGGCAGTAAGGCAGTTCTACATGCAGCAAGATTTTGGCTCAGTTTGCACATTTGGCCAAAAAAAAAAAACAAAACAAAACAACAACAAAAAAAACCACATATAAATAGATAAAAAGGAAATCACAAAAAATAAAGTATAAAAACCCCACTTTTATATCCTTATTTGACATTGATTTTCTTTAAATATATCCTGAATTAGCAAGGTACTGAACTTGTGACATGCAAACCAACTAATGCACAGATGAATGAAATTGCTGGTAAGCAAGCTGAACACCGCATGAACAGACTGGTCTGTAGTGCAAAAAAGCCCATTGATACATATTATTAAGGGGAAAAAGTGGGGGAAATCTCATCTGTACCTTCTTTCAGTGAGCAAGGATCAGAAAATGACCTTTTGGATAAATACTTTTTAGATTTTCCATCCTTTTAAACTCTGGACAATGTATTTTTGTCAATGAATTCCACTTTATTAATTGCAATTTTCTCCATTTTTAGATAGTGAATATCTTTAGATTACATTTATCAGATTATCTTTCAGATTGAACAAAACTTCAAAATAGAACTGGTATTGACAATAGAGCAGTAATATATTATGAAGACGAAAGTATAAATGCTGAAAGAGTGAAAAAAGGAAATAAAAATATTTTCCAACACCAGCACTGAAAATCATGCAATGTACATAGCATTGTTCCTCAGTGTCCCATTGGGGTAAATAAGATTTCATAGGTGTATTCTCCTTGAGCCTGATCCTGTGGCTATTTCAGCAGAATCAATGAATGGCCCACACTGGCACCTATGACAACGCAGCCCTGGCACAGCTGGCCTCAGCAGAAGATATTTCCATAATTGTCAGTAAGATTGCTAATCAGTTATTTGTTTCCTGATAAAATTGTGGAAGGGTAAATATTAACTCTAAGTCCGATTTTATCTACACAATCATGGCTATAACACTCTGCAGATTTTTCACAATATGCAATGAACAAAATAATAACACGATAATAGAAAAAATACAATGCAAAACAAATAGAAGAGCAGTACGGGCATCACATTTTTGCAAGGCAGAATATGTAATACAGTGGTCGTTCACTATGGTGTGTCCCATTCTACCTTGGTCACTACAAGTAGCCGCACAATTTGTACTCAGCAGCTCAGAAGGGTTTGATTCAGCTCCTCTCAGCACCAAACCAATCACAGAGTCCAAAAGCAGACTCAAAATTCAGAACACGTGTCCCAGACCTCTGCCCTTGATGGGCAGCACACTAAGAGCACACAAAAAAAGCACACTTCTTTAAAATTTTCTTTGAATTCATTACAAATATGACAAAGGAATCACAGAAGGCAACGGGTCTCAGAAGCCCATCTTATGTTTTGAAATGTTTTCCATTGGATGGAAGAAGTACAGTCAGGTTTTCTTTGGTTGTGTTTTTCTGAAACCTGCACTGCCCAGGTAGCAACAGTTGACTCTTTAAAAGCTTTTCCCCTGGCATAGGATTTGATTAGCAGGCACAAAGATTTACACAGAGATTTGTTAAGTTGCAGTTATACTGCGTTGTAATAAAATTATTGACAGTTCGCAGTCTGCTTAAGCAGTTAAAAAAGCTTCACGTAGGAAGCAGACACACCTCATTTTCGAATTCTTCCCCTACCTCCCAAGCGCCGCGCACAGCCCGCAGCGCGGCCACCAGGGCGGCAGTGGGACGCGCCGAAAACAGCAGGGGCACAGAGCGAAGGAAAGCACCGAGCCGACAGCGGGAGCTCAGCCCCTGGAAGGGGCCACAGCCCCAGGGCTAAGCTCGGAGGCCCCACGCACCCCCCCTCCCGGCCGGCCCTCTCCCTTTACCTGGCTGTACTTGGCCTCCTGTTCCAGGGAGCTCTTCTCCAGCCCGTTCACGGCGTGCTGGGCTGCAGGGGGGAAGCTGCTCCGGCCCAGGCTGCTCCACTCCTCCACCTTGGGGCTGGGGTACGAAGAGGTGTCACTCACTGCGGGAAACACGGGGGCAAAGGATTAGAGTTAGACTTAAGGGGCAGCTGTCCCTCACCCTCTGCACGACGCTGAGCCCCCGCATCCTCCCTGGAGGGAGAGGCGGCTGTGCCTCCCATCCTTATGAGCAGCCGGTTAGAAGAGCATCGTGCCACCAAGGCCCGGAGCTGACTCGGCCCGGTGCTTGGCCTCCCTGGAGTCTGCCAGAGAGACTGACAGGAATCGCCACCTATGCGTGGCTGTGGATAAACAGCAGCCCGCAGTAGAAGGAAAGCTGGAGCAGCCGCGTAACACACAGGGTTCTAAATACGTTTAGGACCAAAACTAAGAAAAAGTAAACAAACCACGAAAAAAAAAAAAAAATAGAACGAAAACAGAAAAA
>NW_024884586.1:29910817-29942330 GCF_019232065.1 Centrocercus urophasianus | reverse complement strand
GGGGGGGGCGGGGAGAAGAGAGAGATTGAGAGAACGAGGGAAAGATCTTAAAAGGAAGAAAATAAAAGAAAAACAAACGGAAAGGGTGGAAAGAGGGGGAAAGTGCCCTATCCTTTACGTGCAGCAGCCGTGGCACGGAGACCCGGGCTGTGCGTGCGCTCTGCAGGCGGCTGTCCCCGGGCTCCACGGTTCGCCCACGGACCCCCCCGGCGGAGCAGCATGCGGGGCCGCACCCGCCCTGCGAGCGGCTCTGAGCAGCCAACCTAGGGCTGGCTTGAGAAATTGAGCCCTCTCGATAAGTGCCCTTTTCTGCTGATCTCACACTTTCCCATGAATAGGGGCTTCCTTTCCGTGTCAGCGAGGTCAGTTTATCCTATAAATCAAGGGCGAACAGCCCCCATCGGCGGCAGCGGCCGCACGGCGCTGGGAAGGAGGGGGGAAGGTTACACCGCGGAAAGACGCGTGCGGTTCCGCAGTGAGAAACGGGAAGAGGCAAGAGGCGGCCGTGAGGGCAGAGGCCTGTACCTGCGTGGGCAGGAATATGAGGGCTCGCTACACAATTCTGACTCGAGTGTGATAGTACACAGTATGCATTTTTGTAATGCTTACTGCCAGCATCACCTCCCCCTGGCCCAGAGCAGGCGCTGCCAGGAGGATGTTGTTAACGGCCGACTCAGACAACATCTGTTTGTGACAGCGCTGAGGACAGAAGCAGTTCGTAGAGCAAAGGGCGAATAAGTGCAAAAACACTATTCGTGCGTACTTCTAAATAGAAGAGTTGTGTGCATATGCATTGCTTGGAAAAACAAACAAACAAACAAACAAAAAAACTGTTTTCTCAAAGTCGGTATAAGATAATTACTCTGCAGTGCATGAAGGATCACTTCGCATTAGAAGTGCTTCTGGAAGTGGACCACCGTTAAGAAACGCAATGAGAGCAAAAATCCCCCTCCCTCCCCCGTCCGCTCACTGGGAGGGCAGAGTGGGACTCGGGGAGCGCTGGAGGCGGTGGTTCTTCCCGACTGTTGCTGGAACTACAGCCGCCGCCTGGCACCAACCGACATGGAAAAAATGTCCCTTTCTCGGCGGCAAAGCGCACTGAACAGCCGGGGAACGCGGTGCGGTTCCCAGACGGAAAAACAGAAAGAAGGTGGAAGGGATACAGGGAGCAAACCTTGGGGGTTTCGTTTTCCCGGACCACCGCTTCGAAGGAAAATACAGCATCAGAATTAAGGCAATTAGGTGACATTTGAACTTCCTGACTGAGAGCATTTGGCCTGATTGCGAAAAGCAGAGAGAACGGACTGCTCGGTAACGCCGAGGTGGCGCCTACGGCCCGACGGAGGCAGCGAACGCCCCAGCCGCACCGGCAACGGCACCGAGCGCAGCCCGGGCCGCTCCCTGCTGTCGCATTTGATACAGCTCGGCCCCGGTGCCACCAGGGACGGTCGATGTTTGCCATCACGCCCGCAGCACCTGGACCTTGGCTGTATCCGAATCACAGGGCACATCCCGCCGAAGCTCAGTGCTCGGCTCGAGTTGGGGCGCCGCGGAGCTCGCGACCCTCGGGCCCCCTCCTCACCTTGGTCCGTGATGGAGCGGATGCCCAGGATGTCCGTCACCGAGTGGGATGAGGGCCAGGTGCGGGGCATGGCCATGGTGCCAGGAATGGCAGGCACTCCTGGCGGCGTGGGCACCTTTGCTCCCGCGGCAGCGATGGGGCTGGGGTAGGAGTAGATGTGGTTGTAGGGCAAGGTGGGCTGCGGGGGTGGCTGGTGCTGCTTGTAGGACTCGTAGTGGCCCTGCTGGGACAGGTTCCCAATCTTGTTGCGGAGGATGCGGCTGATGGAGCTGACCGACGGTACATTGTACTTGTCGCACACGCCGTCGGCCAGCAGGCGATCCCGGATCTCCCAGGCGAAGATGCCCGGATCCCTTTGTTTGTAGGTCCGGATATGTTTAACCACTGTGGGGGTGGTGACTCGCGGCTTGCTGCCTCCGATAGCCCCCGGTAGGATGGAGCCGGTCTCGTTGTAGCGAGCCAGGATTTTGCTGACACAGCCGTGGGAAACGCGGAGTTGGCGGCTGATGTCGCACGGCCTGATCCCCAGCTGCGCCAGTTCCACAATCCGTAGCCGGATGGCGTTGGGCAGAGGCCTCCCGTTGACGAAAACCCCCCCGAGCTGGTTCACCTCCCCGAAGGCGGGTTCTGCAAGCAAGCACACACATGGCCGTTGGACACTGCGCTGTACTCGGGAGGGCATCCGCGAGCCGATGCCACTGACACGTTGTTCCTAAATAGTGGAATATCACCGAAATTAAAAAGAAGGGGGGAAAAAACTAAAAAGAAAAAAAGCGAGAAAAGAAGAAGAAACAAGAAGAAGAAGAAGAAAAGCACCAGAAAAAAACCGTGGCAACAAATGTAGGATTTCTCCAGACCGTGCACTGAGCATATTCCAAGAAAGCACATTCCAGAGATGAAAAAATGAGATCGCCCTGACAGAAAGTTCAGCTCTGTTGCCACAGGAAGAGGAACACGAAGAAAAGAAAAAGAAAAGAATGAGAAAAGAAAAACGTTTTCAGAGACGTGGGGGAGGGGGAGGAAGGAAAAGTAGTTGAGGAAATTCTTTCAAATCAGGGAGAGGCGGTGGCATAGCTGCTCCTGCAGCACCGCCCGCGCCCCGCGTTGTACGGAGCAGTTCTGGGGCCGCTCGCGCCTACCAGCACGATTACAGCCTGCTGTAAAACAAACGTGCTAAAACGTTAACTGCTCCGATCGGTGTCAGGAATAATATACAACTTGCCACAGGCTGCGGGCATCCACTCTGCTGCGATCCTGCCTCACAGTCACATAATAACATTAATAATAAACCGAGCAGTCATTAGCTTTTCCTCCTCCCCGCTCTACCCCTCGGCGCGCTGTCCCGACGTGTAGAAACACGAGTAAAGTCAATAAGGAGCCGCGGTGGCACATGACTGCACGGGGCTCCCTCTCTGTTGACAGCCCCCTGCAGATCCCAGCACTCACCCATTCCTCCGAGTGGGACACCTCCGGAGCCGTTCTAAATCCCCACCGCAGCCCTCAACTCCCGACCTCCTGCTACCCCAACCGCACTCGCCCGTCGGGCTCCCTGCTTGCCGCCGAGGAGATAGCAGGGGGGCGAGGAAAAAAGGACTACGAGGAAATCTACTTCCCGGCGAGAGAGCCTTGAGTTCTGCATTTCAACCTCAGGGCAACGTGGGCAGGGCCGGGCTGGGCTGGGAGCCGCAGCCCCCCGCTCCCGAGCCCGCCCCCGGGGGCGGCCCGGCGGCCCTGCAGCCCCGCCAGTGGCCGCAGGAGATGACGGACAGCGCGGGACCGGCGGCCCTTCCGCTGCCTCTCACGGACGTGCTCAGCACCTGGTCTCTACCACAACAGCAACTCCCGCGTAATACCTGCCAGGCGGTAAGCCGCACGCAAAGAGAAATTAGCGCAATTAGAGAGCGGAGCCGGCGCTGTGCTGGGCACCGCTGTGAGGGGCGTCGGGGCCAGGCCCGGCGCACCGCGGACCCCCCCGCCCCAGAGAGCGGCCGGGTGGAAACCGGACAGTGCCTGGGAACGCACACGGCTCTCTTGTCTTTGCTCTGCTGATTTGGCAGAGTAGGGCTTTGTTTTCAGCCCTCTTTACAGTAAAGCACTTTTTGACTACTGAACATTTCAAGGGTGGTGCAGGAGAGGGTGGCAAAAGGCGGCGGTTACGTTATTTTTTGTGGAAGCCACGAAGCTGTCGGGAATTCAGCTGCAGCCTGGGGACGAGACAAGCCGCGGTATCTCCCCGCGTTTTGATTTAATCGACGAGCCAAAAGATACATTGCGCTGAACTGCTCGTCCTGCAGCCCATTCCGACTTTATCAAAGACAATGCTTCGTATTAACAGTTAAAAGAAAAACAGGCTGGTAGGAATTAAAGCGTGCGTGGGTCACGGCGTGTTTGGTTTGGCAGTTGTGCTCTGGTCCCCCCCTATGTGCTTCTCTCACGCATCCAACGTCTGTCGCAAATGACGGGCTTCTTATCCTCGACCAAGAAAATACCGTGATTTTTTAAACTTTTATTCTCTGAGTGATTTTGTTTGTTTGTTTTCATAGACTCCCAAAGACCCAGATCCTATAAAGGGAGTAAAACCTGAACGAGAATAATACGGTGACGGCAGTGCACGGAATATCGGCGGATGAAATATGGATCTGACGTCTCTGGTGCGTATGAACGCTCTTTGTTATGTGAAATACTTGTAAGAGACTTTAAATGTAAAAAAAAAAAAAAAAAAAAAAAAAAAATCGAGCTAGTTTGCAGAGCCTTCGCATATCTCACGGTCAGAAACAGGGCGGATGCTACAGGGATCTCTCAGAAATTCGTGGTGCTTTGCATACGTTTTGTGG
Source organism: Centrocercus urophasianus (assembly GCF_019232065.1). Classification (NCBI taxonomy): domain Eukaryota; kingdom Metazoa; phylum Chordata; class Aves; order Galliformes; family Phasianidae; genus Centrocercus; species Centrocercus urophasianus. Next base: position 29,937,914 of record NW_024884586.1, on the reverse strand, counting down.
AGGAAAAAAGATGACCGCGGTTATTTCGCACCTCTCCACGTTTGTTCAGAATATCCGCTGTTCACTCGTCGGGTATTCAACTCAACCATTTGCTACGGCAGTTCTGTGTTTGTTTCAGGAACACGAACGGCATCTTCGGAACACCACATGAGTAAATGGTGCGCTTCCAAAAACCAGATCCATCACCTTTGCCGAGGGGGTCCCCCCGCACTGACACACGCACACAACCAATTCAACCGCCCGAAAGCGATTGCGTTCTTCATTCGCTGCAGCCAGAGCTCTCCTCGGCGCGGTGACCTGACCCGCCGCGGCTGGTTTTAGGGCAGGAGACACTGAATTAGCTGGACACGGATCCAAAATTTAAATTAAAATTACAAAATTTTGTTTAATTAAACAAAGGAGAGCAGTGCTTGTTCGTGAGCCTGCGGAGCTGCATTAGCATCATGCCCTCCCCGAAAAACAGCCGCCGGGAGCCCCGGCCGCTCCCTCGCCGCTGCCGCCCGGCCCTGGCCCCATTACCTCCCACCGCCCCCTCCCAGCGCCCGACGGTGTGAAGCCGAGGCCGAGCTCCACGCATCCTCTTGGTTTCAGCCCGGCCCCGCGGCTCCCGGACTCTGTGTCCCCGAGGGTCGCTCGTTTGTGCTCGGATGTGATCCCGCGCCGTTCGCTCACTCTCTTTCTCACCCATCTGTGCCCATTGTGTTCACAACTGTGTCCTTTTCTTTCACTCCCCCTCCCCCCTAGTGTCTTCCAACCTGTCTGTTCCCCTCCTTTCCTCTCCCACCCCTCCACCCCGCCTCTGATCTCCGGGATATTTGGTTTCTTTCCCTTTCTCAATGTGTGTTCCTGATGTGGTCCTGTCGGAAAAGCTCGTTTACTCTGCTCGGGTCTCCAGTGGTTTAAGGATAATGTTTATCAGAAGTGAACGTGCTCAACTTGTTTCCATTCAACTGCTGAGTGTGGGCTGAAATACCAAAGGTCACATCTACAGTGAGTCGGTAGAGGGCAGGGGGAGCCGAGAGGAATATGAAAACATTGTAATATACAACAGCCTGTTGATCGCTTGTGACCCGCCTGGCAAAAAGATTAATTTTTTTCAGGTAGGAAATAATTGAAGAATTCAAGGGGAAAAGTGGCACTTAGCAGGGAGCGTGGGGACGAGAATGCTACAGCATGGAGCAGGGAGCAGGGAGCACGGAGCGTGGCGGGGGGGGGGAGGGGGGGGTACGCCTGGCCGGGCAGGGGCTCACCTAATGGAGTAGGGGTGGCACCTTTGTAAAGCCCAGAGTCCCCAAAATGCGAAGCAGGGGAAAGGCGGGGACCTCAGATTCCAGTGGGCAGCCCCACTCCCATGCGTGGGAGCCTCAAGGTGGTGGGAAGTGCTCCTAGAGCCCAGCGTGGGGGTAAGAGGGCAGCTCCTGGCTCTGAGGGCTTCCTCTGGCCTTTCCTCGGGCCGGGCCGGGGGGGAAACGACCGGACCTTCGGGGGCTGCCCAGAAACGCTTTCGGCGGGGGTAACGGGCTCCCGGCCGTTCTCACCTCGGAAGTAGCTAGTGAGGAGCAGAAGGATGCTCACGCAGCACACGCTCTGTGAGCAGAACCCCCAGAACCTTTTCGAGAGGTTGAGCCCGGCAGCCGCACCGCGGTAGGAGGCGCGGGAAGGTGCGGGGCTACCGCGGCGGAGCTCAGAGCCTCGCGGACGCGGTGCGACTGCCGCAGGGACTACCGCGGACTGCCCGAGCCCTGGCCCCGGCTATGCTGCAGGGAGAGCTCTGCTGGCACCGCTCTCACTTTCTGAGGGGCATTCAAGGAGAGGAATGGAGCGGCCTTTGTGTGCCGCGTCCATGTTAAGAATTTCTCGTCTGCAGATATGGCCTCTGTCGCTGCTGTGCACTGTCTTACAGTACGGCTCTGAATGCGACACACGTATCTCAGTGCTCAGCTAACGTGGCTGTACGGATGTGAGAACGGCCACGCAGGAGATATTCGGACATCGCGTCAATGAATAAAATGTTCACACATGCACGGGAATATCTGCAAAAGCGCCGGAACTCCCAGGAAACAACAATTTTTCGTTCTGTTCTGTTCCCAAGTGCGCTTTAGGAGCAGTCGCGCAGTGCCAAGTGTGTGTGGTTTCAGTGTTAAGGAATTCATTTACATCGAGGACGAGTCAGAGAATGGGAGTTTAACGGGAGGGAATCTTGTTTAACATCTTTTTTTTTTTTTTTTTTTTTTTTTTTTCCGGCAGTTGCAGCAAATGTAACCTTCCTTTACAGCCTTACGAAGCAATGAGGGCAAACCGAAGTTGGTCCCGGGGTCACTGTGGCGGTGACGGAGCCCCGGATCTGAAGGGAAACTAGAGGTGACAGCAGTGAAAGCCCCCCCGTGACAGCGCCGCGAGAGCCGCGCTGCCAGGCTGGGACACGGCACCCTGCGAAACCCCTTCGGGGAGAGAGGGAGCGGGGGAGCACCGAGTCAACGCGTAGGGAACGGCCGAGGGGCTCTCTCCCGGCAGCAAGGGGGAACAGACGACACAGATAGCCTCCGACCGACAGACACGGCTCCGCCTCAGTCCATGGCAGGTCCCCCTCGGTGAAGGCGGTGCGGGCCGCACCGCGCTGCAACACACCGAGGGCACAGGGACAGGTGAAAAAAAAAAAAACCAAAAACCGCAGCGGTGCCGACCCGGCGACGAGTCGGAGGCCTTTCAGCTGCCCCTATCGGGGGCTGCCCGACCCCTTCTCCAGCCGGCAGATCCCTCTCGGTCGGGGGTGCGTCCCCCCGGCCCCGACCCGGCCACCGCCCTGCTCCCGCTCTGTGCTTCTGTGTTGGGAGAGACGCTGGGGGGACCGGGGGGTGGGGGGGGCTTAATGATGTGTGTGTAACTGGGGCAGGTTTAATAACTTTGCCGCCACTTGTTCTTAGCAGCCCCTCTGGAAACCAGACAGTGTCTCATTAGGGCTTTCCTGGTGCAAACATTTGACTCGAAGGAGCGGTGCGGAGTTAATTTCTCTTTGCGCTAGGATTTGTTTAATGACACAGAGGGAAACAGACAATCCTCGTGTACAAGGCCATAAAGCTACAGAGGGACAGATTTTAAAAGCATATTTTGTTCTAATCGAGCAATCGGGTTTTCATTTGTCACATGTTACATGAATTTTGAGTAAATGAAAAAAATGCCTCTATTGTTCTGCATCAAATTATAGGAACCAATTGGGAATTCCTGGGCAATTTTCTCCATCTCTCCTTCGCTTCCACAACACCTCGTACCAGTGCCACCTACAGGAACACTAGCGTTCTCGAGTTTGCTTCGGGTCGGAAAGGAGAAATACCGGCTTCCAACGCTGTTTTCCTTCGCAGCCTTTACGGAGCTTCTCACGTAGCATCGCTGTGCCCATGTGTGCCCACACGCGGCCGCCCGTTGTGCCAGGCGGGTGGACGGGGATCGGGACGGGGAAGGAGGCCGCTGCCGGCGGAGCCTCTCACACCGCAGCGTCCGGAGGATGCAGAGGGTCGCGCAAAGTGACCGCAGCCTCCCGCCCCACCAGAGCCCGCGCACCTCCAGGCAGCACTGGGGCTTTACTAGTGCAGTGTCCCCAGTCAATGCCCATCTATATGCTGGCTGCGTTTTACGAGAGCAGCTCCGAGCCAACTGCCACTCAGCCTCAGTCTCCAGCGCACCTTCGGGAGCTCTACCTTCTCCCGAATATTTATAACGAATTCCTCAGAAATTCCTGGGGAAAAATAATGACCCCTCCCCTCGCTGCTTCAGCGGAGGAGGCCCCGGCTGGGAGCCGGGCTGCCCTCGTCGCGGCCTCCCGGGGGGTGCCTGAGCCGGGCCGGGTCTCTTCGTCATAGGTTGTGGTTGTTCCCCCGGGGACGGAGGGGGTCCCACTCGTCCTTCGGTTACAGCGACAGTGCAGATGTTTGTCCTCGAGACTTACTGCTTTGGCGATCGTTTCTCATTGATTTTATACATGCACCCTTTTCTCTGTCTACTTTTCCTTTAAAAGTTTCTAGATCCCGCACCCCTTATCCAAAATGCATGTACGTATATCTTCGTACCGTTTGTATTCGTATTCGTATACTCATATTCATCGTCAATACTGTACATCCATTTATGCAGCTCATGTTGTTGATGCCCTCTGGCTTTGGACAGGAGACACCACTAAGCGAGCCGAGGTGTGCAAGCAGTCGGTGCGTAGATATAAAACCCCGCAGCTCCGTTTTGCTGACAGGGTGAGAAACGCGAGCAAGTTTGTGGAAGAAATAAACCCTTATGACGCTACACTGGAAGATTTATGGTCGTTTTAATATTATAAAGCGTAGAGAAAACTATCGTTACAGCTGTGAGAGTTTAATTTCATTGTGAGAAATAATAATAATTAATTGTAATGCGGACATGGGAGGCAGCCGAGCTCCCCTTGTCTTTTCCCTCTGTGGGTTTGCAGCTGCACCCGACGGCTCTCCGAGGTGGGAACAGCTCCTCTCCGCGCCCCACAAAGGGCTGGCAGCATGATTAGAGCCGGGGGCAACCAGCCATTCGCGGCGTGAAGTAGCAAGGGCATAATCGAGAGTAGAGCTTACCTCGGTTGCCGTTTTTTAGCGAAGTAAAACAAAATTATCTTCTCGCTGCTTGAAGTTTGGGCGGTGACACAGCGATGCGTGTGCACAGCGCGTCCGGAGCTGCAACCGAGTCCCAGCCCAGTGCCCGCCGCAGCCCCGGGGAGCAGAGAGGGGTCGATGTCGTTGCCGAGCAGCGAACCCCGCAGTGGCACAGGCCGTGGCCGGGTTTCACAGCCACCCGTCCCGATTTCGTTTGCAAAATAATTTTTCTCCTGCAGTTGTACTGTAATAACGGAGAGTCTGAAAGCCACCACATGCATTTACAGCGTCCCTACTTGTGATGCAAAGTAGTGCTTTAACTACACGTATTTGGAAGAGAAAAAGGCTATTTCAAAGGGAGAAACCAGTGTTTGACTGCGGCGTTCTCTCCCTGCCCTACACAATTGGAGTCCTTTTGTGCAAGCTGCAGTCGCCGCACGTCCCGCAGGGTGCCCGAGGAGGCCGGGGAAGGACGCGGACAGGCCGGGGTGCGGCGGCGGAGCCTGGGGGAAGGAGAGAGAATCGCCTGCTTCGGTCTGCCGCCCGCGGGCTGCGGGAAGCGGCAGCCCTGGCCCAGCGCAGGTTATTCTGTCCGGGCTGCCAGAGATGCAGAAACGGCTGTTAAGCGCGGCCCCTCCTAACGCATGACAAAAAGGCAGCGCGAACAACACACGGTCGAGCCATGTGTTGGGGCCAGGTGAGGGACGTCTTGGCTTTCCCCATCGCGCTGTGAGGTTGGAGCCTCCCAGAGCACCCATTTTCCAGAGACCGGGCTGATTCTGAGCCCAGGGTTCACTGACGAGACCTCCTTCCGCGGCCCCTTCTGTCCTCGGAGGGAGGCGTACAGCACCGTGCTGGGCACTCGGGCGTCGGCTCGGCACTGTATTAGTGACTTTCTGCCATTAGGAGCATCGATCAGTCTGCTTTCGTTCGTTGCAGTGAATCGTAAATATCCGTGTGATGTTTGCGCCGTCCCATCATAATTCTTGTCCTGTAGACAACTTCTTCACGTCAGGCCACAAGGCATGTAGCATCTTTCGTTTCAGTGCAGACATTCTACACTTACAATAAGAGCAATAGGTGAAATGTCACGTAGAAAAGAGCAGGAAGCGCCATCCCGTTGTTCTTTACATTTTCCTTGTACACGAAGAGTTTGTTGCTTGTTCTTTATATTCACATGATGTGGGATGAAGACATGGCAATGACGGCTGCCATGGCGTTTGAGTAAAGTGTCCCTCTTATCCTGTTGTATTTAACCCTTAAACTCCAAGAGTAGATGAGATCATTAAAAGAAAGAAGAAAAAAAACCCAATCTATTATGAATCCCACTCGTGACAAATACAGGCGCGAGAGCAAATAACTACGAGGTTCTGAACAGGAAAGTCATTCAGAAGTATCAAATCATCGTAGGTAAATAGGTAACAACAGACTTGAATTATTAACGTATTGTTCTCGTAAATTAACAACCGTCAGATGTTTGGAGGGCTGCGGATTGACACAAAACACAAAATATTATCGGGATCGACTTTTTAAATAGTTTTGCCTACCACTTTCTTAAAAACTGAGTAGTTCCTACAAAAATGCTTTAAAACTTCTGAACTTCTTACCTTCCTTTCTTATTACTGCACTAATGGGCAACAGATTCTCAAACAAATTTCTCAATTTCAAACAACTGTGAGCATATTGCTCAGAGAAACGATGTAAAAGAGGTGACATTACAACGGAAATTTGGTGCGGATTTAGAGTAAAGATTAACATTGGCTTGACTTTCAGAAATGTCATTTTTAACAGACAACTGAAACGTTACGACTGAAATTGTTCTGCATTATATACAAATGTACACTGTGCATACTAGAGACATTCGAGGGCTTGTTGGACTAAGGGAAGGTTTGGGGCAGACGGGGTACCCCGGGTCGGTGGCAGCGCGGAACGTACATGGGGTACAGCTGCAGGTGGCTCGGTGCCCAAAGCCCCGCGACGGTGATCGGATGGAAAACGCACGAAGCGAGCGGATGAGGAGGTCCGGCTCCTGCTCTCGTGCTCCCGATCGCGTGCTTGCAAGCAACGCGCCTGTTCTTGTTCTACTATTTTTGCCTTGGTTTAGTTTGGGACTCCCGAAATAAGCTGCTAATGACACCTCTAAAGACTGTGGCGTCAGAAGCAAAATGCATCAAACGCAGCCGCTTTTGCCTAGCTGTTATTCATCTCTCCGTGAATACTAGAGCCCGACGGGGAGGGGGTTAGGAGAGACACCGCAGCAGTCCTTACAGGGCGCTTTTTCCGCGCAGAGCCCCGCAGCCCTCCCTGCCCGCTGGTGCGGGTGCAGCTCCCGCCGTGCCGTTTTGCCGAGGTGTGGGTGATGGGGGGGTGCGCGCCGTTCCTGCGCAATTCCCACACATCGCACGGCAGCAAAGGAATCTGCATTGCGTGAGCCCCGGGAACACCTGGAGCGAGAAATACAATGGCTCTGCCCACGGCCCGCGGTCTTCGTGCTACTCAGATTGCCGGGAGGAGAGGGAAAAGAGTTCCCGTATCTTGTTTTTCAGAGAAGAGGAGACTTATCTGTTCCTATGCTTATTCTCTTGCCCAGTTGATCTTAAGAACTACTAAGTGATTTGGAGCAGCTTGCGCCCCATCCTGCTCACTGAGAGTGAAACACTCCATCTGTGTGGCTGGCCAAGGGGTGTCCCAGAAGACTCAGGGTGGGCCCTGGTGCTGTCCCAGAAGGCAGATGTGCTCCCAGCTGTGGTGGCTATTGGTTCTCAAGCCCTGGGAAAGCACCACCACGGGAGAAGGAAACAGAAGAGTAATGAAAGGTGCCTGTCCCAGCACTGAGTTACAGCCAAACTGCTAACCACAGGCCTCTATTTACAAAAAGTTATTTAAAATTTTACTAACAGGTCACCTCCTGCCTTGTGAGGCACTTCTGAGCTGTAGACAGCTCTTCCCAGAGAAAGCAGAGAATAGAGAATACATAGTGTGTGCACAGGGACAGGTGGGGTAGAGGTGAAGGAATCTGAGCTGTTGTGTGTATGTATACACATCTGTGTGTGTCTCTGTGTTGGAGTACACACATCTCTGTGTGTGGGACAGCTCTCTGTGCATGAGCTGTCTCCCTTGCCCCAGCTGCCAGGCATAGGCAGGGACTGCAGCATGCCCTGGCCTGCACAGCTCCTGCAGATCTCACCATCAGCCTTCATCTTCTGCCTGCCGACCACACCCTCGACATGTGCATCCTCATCCCAAACAGAGAAGCAGCTCAGCAGCCCCTTGAAAGATGATTGAAACATGGTGGCCCTGATGTGCGGTTGGAATAACCCTTACTTGCTGGGCGGTTGGGGTGGATGGTCTCTAAGCTTAACTGTGCTGGGAATTTTCCACTTTTGTTTCAGTCACAGAGACTGGTTGTTTCCAATGTGGAAAGTGCTCCAGGCCTCTCTGTGATTAAACTCATCTGCAGCATTTGGGGTGGATGTTGCAGACACAGAGCTCACTTTCTGCTGGGTCCTGACAGGGCTGCAGGCTCTGCAGTTCAGAAGGGATTCATCTACCAAATGTTTCTTTCTCCCTTTCTCTCTTTCCACATCTCTGCTTGCAGCGAAGGCACTCCTGGGCTCAGTGCTGGGTTATATCCAACATTCCCCTGTATATTTGAATCAGTCACAGTTATAAAAATAACTGGTAACCCATGAATGACGGATTCAGGCATTGCCATTCATCCTGCCCTTGGTGGCACGTGCTTGAAAGAAAGTAAATTCCATGTAAAGGTGGTGATAGAGACTGCCTTGTGTGCCATAAAGCAGACTTCGGGAAACAAGATCAGTATACTTCAAAAGTAACAGCATTGCTCTCACCGAGAGAACTGGTTTCTCTTTTTTCACCTTCCTTCCTTCTGCCAGTCCCAAGCTTACCATTTTAACTTCATGCTCTTCCTCTTTCTTTGGTACCAACATTTCACTTGAATGAGGTTACTCACAGCTAAATGAGGATTTGCCTGCTAACAGACTCTGACCCCGAAGTTCCCTTCTACCTTATCAGCCCTTCAATACTGAAAAAGACCCACAACTCTTCCCAACATCCACTCAGCAATGATTGCTCTCAAAGCAGTTAAGAAATCTCATCTGATTTCCTGTTCTTGTCCTTCAGGTCACTATGGTTGCCTGTCTTCGAGGATACAAATCCAAAAACTTCCCAGTGATTTGTGGACAAATGATCCCTTCCAGCCGGCCACAGTGCATTCAAGTGTCTGGAAGTCCTGTCCTCTCAGCCACATTGCTGATCAGTGCTGATCTGTTGAGACATGATTGAAGTATTTCTGGAGACAGCTTCCACTGGCTGCAGGCTGCAACCACTGAATACAATGGATGCAGAGAAAGGGAGGACCTTTGTCTGCAGAGTACAAACAGGGAGTGCCCCAGAAGGCTGAGGAATGCCTCTCTGCTTCTTGCTGTGCTGAAACTTGGTGTTGCTGCCATGCCCTGGTGATGTCATGCCCTGGTAGTGCCATGCCTCAGGGGTGCAATGCATGATGGCTCTGGCTGCAGTCAGAGCTCAGTCATCCCTGCTGAGCCCAGCTGTCAGTGAACTGGGAACTGCTGGCACACCTTGTATTTCCCACACACTGCCCAGTGCCTGCACAGTCAAGCCCAGGTTATGAGTATTCTCATTCTGGGCTTAATTGCACTTTTGTGCATCATGTAGTGTCTTACTTGGCAGTAATTCTCATTCAGTCTTAGTCACGAGGATGGAATTGGTCTTATAGCAGTAGTGATAATAGCTCTTCACCCTAAGTCCTTTCCAACACTCCAGCACTCTCTGTACTCTCTCCTCATCACGAAAGCAAACAGAAGTTTCCAGGAAAGCATCAGCTGGTTCAAAAGGACCTGTCTCCTCATTGATTTGATAGAGAGCACAGGATTGTGCCAAGGAGTGCTTACTCCAAGACCATAGCTAGAGCTCAAGCCTAACTTATTGAGATACTGAAGTACTAAGAATCTTAGAATGATAGAATGGCTTCGTTTGGAAGGGACCTTAAGAATCATCCACTTCCTACCCCCTTGCTCCCCACCAAATCAAGCTGCCCAGGGCCCCATCCTACCTGGCGTTGAACACCTTTAGGAATGGGACACTAACTCTATGCAATGGAGGACTAAACACTTCTTTAAATAAAATTGTCTAGCAGTTAATGGTACCGACTTTCATGTGTTCTACCTCTAGCTTGAATCTACCTGGCTTAATCTGCCAGGGACCAAAAAATAAATTGACTTTATTTTCCATATTCAACATCAAGAGTACCTGACAGATCTTTGCTCAGTGTCCCTCTCACCCACCTCTCCTGTTCTTGTGTGGAAGGTTTTAAGAGCTGTGTGTGAAGTTTGGGAAAGAGGTCTTGTGCCCAGTAACAGCTACAGTCACTTGTCCTGCTGCAAGATGACCCACAGCAGGCGATGTGTGACAGCTGATAGCTGTAGCTCCTCAGCAGCAGCTTAATCTATGCACTGTTATTTATCTCCAGTATCTTCAAAATAGTAAAATAGTTTTCTGGTTGTTTTGTTTGTTTGTTTGATTTTGGTTTTGTTGATTTCTTCCTTCCACTTTGGTCACATCCAGCTCTGTATTACAAGATGCAGAGTAACAGTTTATGAAGCATACTGAGTAATGTCCCCAGGGCTTGTTTACCAGCACTCACCAGAGACTTCAGCTTTCTGCAGAAACAGAAACTGAGACCAGGCTTATCCAGATATCAAGCTGTCACATTCCTTTGGGCCTGCAGAGCAAACTGGCCTTTGTGAAGAATGTTTACCATGACTGTAAGGCAGCTGTGTTTAAAGAATCATTTGAGGAAAGTCTAGAAATAGCCAGCTGGATTACAATAACAGGTTCTTAGCTAATTGTCAAGGAAGAACAGCTGCTCATCAGCTGCAGGTTTGTGCCTATCACAGGTAATGCAATGGAATGACAGTGGCAAGATTCCAACTCAGAGCCAAACAAGGATGAGGGAAGTCTTCAAGGTTTAAATCCCACCCAGCACTCAGCTGTAACTTAGATGTTAATTTATTCATAATTTCAGGATCTGTTCTTGAAGATGAATAAAGGAGCCTTCATATCTCATCCTGGTCTCTATGGCAGCAGTAATTATTTTTGCTCAGCTCAAACTATCACAGTGTTATACTCTCACTGTGTGAGGGTTCTGATTACAGCTCATTTTTGCAGCAATTGGCTGCTTCCAATTTAGTAGTTGTGGAGAGATACACTGTCAGATTTAGAATACAGGAGAGTGCTGGCCACAGACTGAATTCATCAATACGCCTTCTTTCTTCAAACAGCCTGAAATGAGACATACCTAGAGAAACACCAGAGAAATTTCTCTTATTTTGCCTCATCCTTGCTTCAGTTCTGTAACTTCAAATCTGGCAGGCTAGGCAGAGGCCTATTGCTTCTTAAGCCTAAATGCAGGTTTTTATGATAAGAAGAATTCTGACAGTTTTTGTTTTTTTCTTCTTTTTTTTTTTTTTTTTTTTTTTTTTTAGCTGTAGCAGGTCTGTATCTCAAACAGCTCCTTTTCTATGCCTCAGAGCAGGAAACAGGGGCAGGTGAGCACAGCACGTGGAAAAGGATGGAGCAAACAATGACGGATCTTGTTCAGACCATCAGTTACTTTGTATGTCCACGGAACACAGGCTCTGGGGTCCATTGCCTTGAATTTACTCTGTTAAATACTGTTTTAGCCTGGGCTGGAAATGCCTTTTAACTGAACAGGTAAATAAACTAGACATATTTTTGTTGATTTTTGTTTGCTTTTTGTTTTGTTTTTATATACATATATATGCGTATGTATTCTAGAAGTATATATTTTTGTCACTGCCTCCAACAGACATTGTTGAATTTTAATACTTATTTTATTCATCTTCCTTGAAAGGTGAACCTTTTCTCAATCTCCTCTAATGAATCTAAACTTTCTTCCTTTCTTCCAGCAGGAAAGCTGTAGAAATTTCTAAGCTGCAAATTTTCACAATTCCTTGCTTGTTCTTTTCCATTTTTCATTTGACTGATAATGATGATTCTTGTCTCCTGGTGGCTTTATTACCTACTTTTCCTAGTTCCTTATTTTCTAGTTTCCACTAAAGTTATCATTAGAGCAAAACTGGTAGAACTAGCTACACAAAGGGGTATTTACTAACTGACTGAAATATCAGTGAGATATGATGATAAACAGATGAAGTAACTCAGATAAAATATATGGTTGATTTTTTTTTTTTTTTTTTTTTTTTCTCCTGTATAACTGTAAAGTTCCTTATTTTAGAAGCTGCACAGTCAAGTTTTGCCTTATGGTTTACCTGCTCTGTTTTCCAGAGAGGGGAGAAGCTTCCAGAACATGTGAAAGAGGCTTTGTACTCCATAGCAGATGACAATCATCCTGTTAACTCAAATTCTAGCAGCTTATGCTTTCACTCTGGAGTTCCTCGAGTTGGTTCAGTGATTTATGATGGCCCAGATGGTATCTGGCAAACACACACTTGCAAAGGATCCACAGAAGCCAGAAGCAGCCAGATACACATCTGAAGGCAGTAGGTTGTTTATGAAGCAAAACTACAAATTATCTCTGTTTTATTTTATTTTGTTTAACTTTATTTTGTTGTCCTTTAGGTAATTACTCTTCTGAGAAGTGGTGGAAATGTGGAAGGGAAGCAAATCTGTTAGCAATAGTTTCTGCAGATTTTCACTATCAGCAGTCATACCAAATGTAATACACAGAGCTGTTTGCAATGAGGTCTAGTCCCAAGGCAGCATTTTTGCTGTTACCACTTATCTTTCTTATAAAGATGTTTCAAATAGATCTGAAGGTAAACGTGACTTAAGTTACTGTGACCCTTCGATTTCTCAGTGTTACGTTTATAGACTTAATTCTGCCACCAAGAGGTTAGTAGCTAGAACTACCACTCCACATGTGCACCATTTATGTAAGATTGTAGTATTTTGTAAAAAACAAACAAACAAACAAAAAAAAAAAAACAAAAACAAACGAACAAAAATGTATATCTTCCCATAAATTTTATACAATAATAACAAATGATTATTATCCTGCCTTGCACTTCAACTGCAATAGTAAGGATGGGCAATAATATCATAGTGGAGAGTCAGGAGTGGGAGCAGGATTCATCACTTGAGCTTTACAGCCACACAATTGTGTTATTTAGGATCTGAGAATGGCACAGAGCCACTCCAGCCCAGGTTGGAAAACACAGACGTGGAAAGGTGAGTAATGAGGCAGGCATCCTTTGGGAGCTGTCTGGGGCCACTAACTTACTTGAGCTAGGAATGGAAGCTGAGCGAGCAGCAGATTGGTCCCACAGAGGACCAATCGATACCAGCCTCAGGAGCTCGTGCTGGATCACCTCCACTTACCATATGGGACTTGGAAATTCCAGTAGGTTCTCCATTTGCATCACTCTGCATTTCTCTGCCGTAGATGAACTGTTTTAAAATACTGAAGTGCAGACTTTTCAGTTCTGTACTGTATTATGGTAAAAACTAGGCTAATAAAATTGTAAGAAAACAAAAAATAAATATCCTGTTTGCACATCTCCGGTGTGCAAAAGGCATAAAATTACTTCCATAAATAGTGTGAGTCACATCTTTGGCTCTTTTAATTCATTTTAAAGAGAGAGGGGGGGAAAAAAAAAAAAAAAAAAAAAAAAAAAAAAAAGGCAAATCTATCTTTATAGAATCATAGAATGACTTGATTTGGAAGGGTCATTGAAATCCATCCAGTTCCTTGCGGTGGACAAGGTTGCCCCCCACTAAGTCAGGCTTCCCAGGGGAAGTGACATTCAAATATTTTCTTCACAGTGTGCTCCTTGTATATGTATGCTGGAGCCTTAGATGTCATTCAGTTTAATCTTACTGTTTTAATTCTGTTCAAAGCCTGACTCTATCTAGATTTTTATAAAATGAAGGTGACAGGAATTTCCAGCATCAAAGCAATTGTTGCAAGAATATTGTTAGTAAGGGTGTGAATCAGTGAATACAGGAGGGACTCCTGGGAAGGATTTATCCTAGAGATAGAAAATACGTTTGTGTTATTATTTTAGAAAAAGTGTCTTCTATATTGGCAAGATTTGCTATTAAATGCAACATGAATTGTACATCTGGTTGGTGGAAATAAAAGAAGTAATGTTTCAAGCTTAAAAAAGAAATAGATGAGAATTTACCAGAGTTTTTTTTTATTATTAATAGAAAATGCTTGAGTTCTCAGCTGAGGTCAGGGTCATAGATAGAAGTGGATTCCTTTTCTTCCTTTGTTCACCTTTATAAGCAATTAACATCAGACAAAAATAGGATCACCTAACTGCCAATATAGGGACTGCATACATTTAGATAATGCTAGTTTAATCCATACATAGATGGAAAAGACTGCAGAGAAAAATAAGCACTAACGGCGCATTTCACACCTTAAACTCTCCAGGGATACTACAAACTGTTTTAAACCCATGGTCTTATCCTAGTTCAGTCTTGCAATAGCTTTGGGCAGCAGCGGTAGGTTATGTACATGCAAAGTCTTAGAGTGACTGTCTATTTGCAAGAGAAGGAAATAGGTAATCTTAAAATAAATGCCCTATAAAATCGTAATTTGAAGGGGGTGGGATAAAAACAACATTTCCAAATTAGCAAATTGAAGGTAATTTGAAGACATACATGTAACATTTCCTGCCTAAGCTACACATAGCACCTTTGGAAAAGAGTGTATCTCCAGGTAGCACTGGTTAAAGTTTTACAAGTGTCACTGTGAGGTGTTGGAGGGAGCTGCCCAAATCATGGACCATTCTTTCTCCTAACATGTGTCTGAAAGAACTTGTCCTCGCGTTGGGCAGGATTGTGTTGAATCTTTTGTGGAATTTAAATTAAACTCTTAAGGCAAGCTCTTTATTGAATTTATAATGAAGTCTGACTCATGCTTTGTTTTTACGTGAGGATGTCCTTTATTTTGTTGGGCTATTGCTTAATTAGTAAATTAAAAAAATATTAAGTACAAATTTCATGACATGCAATATTTCAAAATGGTGTGTACTGTTAAGTCCTGCTTACATCTACCACACTGACATTTAACTCACTTTCTTTTATTCTTAATGCTATTAATGTTGATAATTAGAGGAGGCAACTTGTCTAATATCAACTGTATTGTGGAATAAAGTGATGCTGAGCCGCTGGAATGTGTTTTATATTAAGTATAAAAAGCTTCTGATGCATTTAATATAACTATAAATCTTAACTCAAATGCTTATATGTCTCTTTTACGACCTGAATAAACTCTGGGGCAGGAGCAGGGCAACTGAATGTCCTCTTGCTGCCAAACCGCATAGTCAGCTGAATATGCACTTACAATATCCTTTTCATATTGAATAGTAGCAGAAGGATAGAAAAATAGGCTGAATATTTTCTCTAAATGAAGTGGGGTTTTTTTGTTTTTTTTTTTCCAGAACACCGAGTTTAATGACAAAAAATTCCCTGAATAAAAATGAAATTTAAAATAAAAAATATATAAAAACAACATAAAACAATCAAAACAGTGTATTTTTCTTCAGTATAAATGCAGTCCATGCTCATGATAAGAAGAACTCTAAAGGTTTTGATGCTTTAACTGTTGAAGACCTGGGAATACAATACAAAACCAAGCACAAAGCTGGAGCTGAGGACAAGGTAAGGATCAAGATCCTTCCAGAGGCCACTTTTGGACGTTTCTTCTAAGTACCCTGGCATCCATGTGCCTCAAGGCATTGGTAGGGTTTGCTGAGATTTTGGTCCCAGGTGCCTACATGGTATTCTTGAGGACGTGGGAGAGGAAGGACTGCTGCAATGCAAGAGCCTGCAGTGGGAATATGGAGTGAAACCAATTCAACTCTCAAAAACAGTTAGGTGTCTGTTCCACTGAAAATCACAAAATTAAGCCAAGAGACAGGCTAACTACCAGGATGCACCAGTACCCACAATAATCAATTCCCACTGAATCCAGCTTACTTGAATGGAAATTTTGGGAAAGCATGACCCTTTAGCATTAAATATGTCAACATTTAAATTGATGATGCTATTTTTTTAGAGCTATTTACAAGCGGAGTATTTCCCTCTGAATTTGCAATAAATCATGTAAGACATCTTTTCATTCCATTCCCCTCTAAAAAGAAAGATTTGGTAGTTTAAAAAGTTTAATGTAGTGGAAAATCTAAAGGGAAAAATAAAGCATCAATAGGCTATTTCAGAAGCAGAAACCACCTGGGACCTGCTTAACCTCCTAAGCTCTTCTCCAAATTTATTTGGAAAGGGGCATATAAAGAGCTCATCACTTTCCTTCTCCATTTTCATGTGCAGAGCATACGAAATAGTTTAACTTCATACTCGTACTCGAGCTGATATGAACAGCAGCTGAAGTAACTTGAGATCACTATTTCTTTCTCCCTTATGACAGTTCTGGAACATTTGGATGACTAATTACCTTGTTACTAGTCAGCATATTTTTTTATATTTGACTGTTTTTATGAATGTACATGCCTATAAGGCTAAGAACCACACACATAGGATATCATTTTAAAACAGAGGATTATTATGTCACTATGTTTGTAGGCTTCCCTTGTAGGACAACTTGTACAAGCTCTTGTAGGACAACTGCACAGACAAGAGAAAGTTCGACTCATGTCCAGTACTTCGCTCCATCCATCACTCAATGCAGACCAAACTGAAGGGGTGGCACAAACACATGATCAAGCTCTTCCTCAGCCCAGCGCAAACCTTCCCCTGACTTCAAGAGGTCATAGAATCATTGAGGTTGGAGAAGATCTCTAAGACCACCTGGTCCAACCATCCACCTACCACCAATATTGACAACTAAAACATGTCCCTCAGTGCCACATGTACAGTTCTTCAGTGCCTCCATGCCAGCGTGATCCCACCACCTCCCTGAGCAGCACTTCCAACATTTCATCAGATAACAGATCAAACTTGAAACCATAAACACAGGTTATGGGGCAACATGCAATATGGGAGAACTCCCCTCTCCTCCTTAGTTCAAAATACATTTGCAGTTAATAAAGCTGTAAGAAAGTGTTTATAATTAGTTCAGCTCTACCCTTTCAACTACAACAGATGAATCATGCTTGTGTGAGGAGACTCAGTATGGCAATGCTATTGCAGACAACATCCAGCGGCTGTCAGCAGTAACCAACCAAGTGAAAATTGCACATTTAGAATGAAAATGAATTATAAGGATGTGCCAATGGCTGGCTGTATCTGTATTTGTATCACTGTCTCTTTGGATATGTATTTATTTACTTATTTATGGCGTTGAATATAAAAGCTTTTAACATATACAAAATTGAAAGAGTTATTTTTGAAAGCTGAGCCCTGTAACAACAACATGTGCTTTCTTTCCCCCCTACTGCTTCTTCCTATTTCTTTCTATTTAATTTCCAGCAGTATCTAGCTTGGTAGACTCTTGCAGGAGTTCTGTTCGGAACTTTTCAGAAGTAGCTCAAAATGAAATCAAGGAGGTGGTCCCAACTCTCTGTCTTCTCTTGCAAACCCTGCTGAAAGACCATTAAAATGCTACACAGTACTGAACATAGCATCAGCATTGAGAATGCAATGTATATAAGCATTCATCCAGCCAGAGAAAAGTAACATTAACCTGACAGACTGCTGTTTGAAAGAAAAGCATATATGTAAAGGCAAGATGTGTCTTGTTTTTGATAGCAAAAATGTAAGAGGACTCTTCTGTGGGGACATAATTAAGAAAACGTGGCAGTATACCCTCTGTCCTCTCCACAGAGAAGCTAGCAGTTTCAGGCTGCTACAAGTTACCCTATTGGTTCAGAGGCCAGAAGCCCTTACAGAGAGGCTAAGAGGTAACCCCACTAGCAGAAGGCATAGAGGTGTTAATATGATGCCACATACTAGAAATTTTGTTTTTCCACTTTGCTTCATTAAGAACCTAGGAAATTACTTACAAACACAGCGTTAAAAAAACTCCATGAGTTGCCAAAACAAACACTCAGAAGTTGGAAAGTGCCAAAGCTGAAGCTATCTGTTCAGCTTTTCCCGGTTTGCACACGTGCTTTGGGAATCTTTTTATAGGAAAATATACTCTTCACCTACAGAAACAGTACAGGCCTGTGTTCAGCCCTAGGTTCTGTCAAGATGAGGCAGTATTGGGTAATGAGAGAAACTATGGTTTGCTCACCCCGCTGATCCACTGCTGAAGGTAGAATGGTATGTTTTGAATACAATTGAGCAAAATGAAAAAAAAAGAAAACAGGAGAACTAGCAGAGTCTATCTTGCTTACAGATATTGGATGATGCTAATCTGAAAAGCTAGATACATCCTTTGCTTCCTATGCCACTTATCTCTTCTAACTAATCAGTTCTTACACCAGTTTTTGCACATGTGGTAATTAATTGCCCCACTATGTGGATAAATGGCTTGAGACTCCAGAGTCTGATCTGGAGAAATGCTGAGCACTCACAGCTGCAGCTCAATGGGAGATCTGCTCTGAATATTTGAAGGAGTACATAATGGTAAGTAGCCTGGAAAATGAGGACCTGGAGTCTTAAATTAAGCACCCAAAATCACTGCACCTCTCAGCTCTTCTGTTCCCAGCCATAAAATGGCAATGATAATCATAGGGGAGATCTGAAAATAAATACACTTTTGTGAGCTTCTTAGAGACTGCAGTCATCAAGACCATGAGAAATTTCCCAAATTAAATTAAAAACTCTTTGTTCAGATCAAGATCATCTAGTCAGTGGTAAATAGTGTTTTAGGCCACATGTTAAACACATGGAGAAAGCAAAATATTTTATGGCTTTTCAATAAATTAATGCCACACATCCTGAGCACTGAAGAGTCAGGGATTCTGTGAGCAAGGCTGAAATGGTTGTATGCTCAAGAATGGCATTACAAACAGGCATGTGGAGGGAGTGTATTTAGGCTGCATGTTCCTTATCGGTAGCTATTCTGATGGACATTTAATGTCATGAACTGCTAATATGATTTTTGTGTGTTGAGGGATGCTTCAGATTTTTCTCTTCTTAAGGGGGAGAGATTTTCTGTCTGAAATCAAGTTAAACATTACATGTACGTGCTATTAACTGACCCTAATCCAACTCAAAAAAAGAGTATCTGTATATAGTGTTATGAAAACCTAATAGGAACTGCGGGACTGCCATATATTACCTGGCACATTGAAACTGTAAAGTCTGCTTTCACCATCAGAGTGTGACTTATCATCTGGAAGTGATTTAGTTGTGTGGTTACCTTTGGACTGCAGCTCTTTTTGGTTCTTTGCTAGCAAGCAAATAACGATGGTGAATAAGACTTTAGCACTATCAGGTAAATAAATAATTGGGCTAGAGTTTTCAAAACCAGAGGTGAGAAGTGATTTCAAAGCTATTCAAAACTCCACAGGTTTTATCCACCATGGCTGTTATTAAAAGTAGTTACAAAATCCAGATCTCTGCCCTCCCTCTCTCCTTAGACCCTCTTTCCTTAACTACCTGCTATGCAGGGAACATTGCTCAAAACATACTACCACCAGCTCTGCAAAATCTGTGTCCACAAAGAAAGTTTGTTTTCTTAAGTAATTTGCAGAGTATAGGTTATTGTATTATAGATATTATCCTCTAAACATATGTCATTTCCATTATCATCGCTAGAATCTACTTGTATGTAAGGAGGCAAAAATATGTGCTACACTAAGTATTTTACAGAGGAATATCCAAATAGGTTCTCATCCATTACGAAGGAGGTATCCTTCTGACCAAAAGAGCTGTGGAAACACCTCTGATAAATTTGCTACAACAAATTTACAGAGCAGGAATCCCCCCAGTAGAAATAGGAGAGTTACATCTGACGTCCCTGATACTTCTGAGCTAACAACACAAATTTCAAAAGCACATCCATCAAAAGTCACCATTCTGTGTGGGATCATGGCTTTCACACCTATTGCGTCCCCAAATGCTTTTGTAGTGTTAACAGACCGGTTTGTTCACCACTAAAGAAACACCGAGGAAGAGAGAGGTGAAGAGATTATGATGAGTAAAAAAAAATTTTCTTGTAATTGATGCTGGACAAGGATGAAGTTGAGAAAGGCAGCTCTAGGTGGCAGGAGCTGCAGGGGATTTTGCAAAGTACCAGCTGAGGTGAGATTGTAGGTAGTGGATGCTTATGCAATGTTAGCAGAAAGAAGGAAATGAGGAGAGTGTGATAAAAATGAACAGATGAGCCTAGAGAGTTCAGCTAATGGTTTTAATTGTGGTGCATCACAAATTTTGTTATTTATTGCCTTCATAAACCCTAATTTTCATTTATTTACTAGAAATTACATGAGAAGAGCATCTTAGACTACAACAGGAGAATAAAAAGTAAAGCTTGGAAGATGTTACAGACACATAGTGCTGAGACCATGTTCTGCAAGTACTTCTAATTAGGCAGCAAAGGAAAAAGATGGCTATGTTTCACTTACTTTAAAAGAAATGGCCAATGAATGACACATAGAATAGCTTGAAAATCATCAAACTGACTGAATTTAGAAAAGTATGGTAAACGTTAATGAGGGGGTCCCTGACACTGGAAGCACTTGGAGTGGTAATACCAGCCCTCCTCATACCTAAAAGTGACCATAATAGGCAAAACGTTGCTTGATCTGTGAACTCTATGGAATTAACACGTGAGCTGCTTTCTTACAGTAAATGATTTAGCTCCTCATAAGTCCTGCCCCATATATTTAATATTAAATGTGAATCTGTTTCAGGACATGTTTTGTTGTTGTTGTTTTTCCCCTTATATTAATTACTTCTATCCTTGTATATATTAATGCCTCATGTATCTGTATACATATTTTTTTAGAAAGTTACATCACTTTCTATAGGATAAATTGGTGTGGAGCACAGCAGCACATTTTCCTCAACAATTTATGGTTTTTTTTGTATCATTTTCTTTACTAACAACCAGACAGTATTTGAGACTGTGAGATTGTGCCCAGAGCAATCATCCAGGCAGCAGAACCAGTATTAGTGATGCAGTATCCTGATAAACACCATGTTTATAAGGACAATGAGAGATGATATTGAATTCATAAAAGCATATCAAGAGTACCAAGACAAAGAATTGGTCTGGATTTCTGGTGCATCTCAAGGCTTATTCTCCCATTTTTCAACAACTGATCCCACCCACTGATCACAGGGAAAGCAAGCAAAGAAGGCTGATGTCACAATTCCCTTTGTTACATTAATATCTCAGGGCTAAGGCTGATGCTTACAACATTCTCTTTTACTTACCTCAAGAACCACATTTCCAAGCAGCACTGCATAGGACTCTGTCTAAAGCACTTCTTGCTGCAGGCAGATACTAGCTGTTAGAACAGGAACACCTGTGTGTTACCAGCTTCAGCACATATAGTGACCGCTGAAACTTCCAGACATGTCTTTTCTGCACCTTTTTATTGGTTAAGTTCACAGAAAACCCACTTAATTATTTCATAACGCCTTCATGAATCAATCTTTTACAGTGTACTTCAAGTTGCAGTAAAATAAGTGTGCTTCATATGGTAACAATTACAGGCTAGATTTATAAAAGTATCACAAGCTGCTTGTGTTGGCTTTTCTAACTACTTTATTCATAAAACAGTGTTAATGCACCTAAAATAAATTCACCTCCCTTCTGAAACTCATTAAATTCTTGTGTCTCTACATGGATAATTCTTCGGCCACCACTTGTCCCAGGGGTTTGCCATGTGAAATAAGGACAATGTGTTCCTGCTCACACTTACCACTCAGCCAGCAGGTGTGTGGGTTAGACACAGGGATCCAGGTCTGTGCTGCATCTCACTGGGTTTCACATTATAGACATTAGGAATCACCAACAGCAGACTCAGTCCCCCCAGGCAACAGAAGCCTACTATAAAAGGAGACCAAGAAGAGCATGGCTTTGAAACTCTAACACTATCCCGTAATTTCTCATCTATACTGCAAGTTCAAGTTTACCTTCTTCCAGTGGCTTCAATTAATGTCAGCTGTACTCACATAGCTGTAAGATATTATTTATACCTGCAAGTCTGGTTGGATCAGAGCAACATAGGAGTGGTATAAGAGAATCAGTTAGTGCATCACCTTGCTCTGAGTTGCTTCAGGGCTGTCTAAAGTATGAGGTGGCCCAAACAACCTTTAGGCTGTGGTAGCAGAGGTTTGTTTCTACAAATTGTGTTTTATCTGAATGGAAATCCAAACTAGACTGATTTTGTAAGAAACATCGGTTTTCTTAACTAGTGCAATCTGATCTTAAAAATAATGTATTACTTTACACTAATAAGACAAAACACTTCATTTTTGTTTTCCTGGGTTTTGTTTGTTTGTTTGTTTGTTTGTTTGTTCTGTTTTGCTTCTGCTGTTTTTTCAGTTTGAACATACACACAATTATGTGTGTAACTTGCTTAATATTTTGTAGAGTCTTTTTTTTACGAAGAGGTAGTGAGGAAAAAGTTGTGGATGGAGAGGACTCTACATAAGCAGAACATCCCTCCTTATTGACTCGGTTTTCCTCTGAAGATCCATGGAAAGTGAAATGTTTCTTACCAAATACTAAGTGAAATTCTTGATTGGAACATGTGATCAGCTTGGAAAAAACATGTTTTTTGTGCAATCTGTTTCCTGCCCAAGTACAACTTTGCCTTTGGCTAAACTAGCACCACAAGTCATAATCAATTAAAGTTCTTGTTTTTCCTTTTGGTACCAAACACTCATGCTTTTCATGTGAAGGCCTTAATGGTAGGTATATGTGTAAGTGTGAATGTTTTCCTATGTCATTCATATTAATGAAGCCCTGCAGGTGTATTTGGAGCACATTTTTCTTTTCGTTTTCCTTCTGAAGAGTGCTTCCCCTCCCCAACATGTGCATATGAAATCACATTTTGTGGCCAATCTGGAATTTTGTAACTCTGATCAGACTGTGAACTTGTACCTACTTTAATGTCTTCTCTGGAAAAATGCCTCAGGAAAAGGCTCAAACAATTTATTCTGCATTAGAGAAGTAATACACTACTAAATGGGGCATAGAAATACTCCTTCAGATTGACCTAATAAAAAATAATTTGTTTCATCTTCCTACAGTTGGGTAATAGATGTTGACAAAGCCTGTGAGTTACTTGGCTTCAAGTCTAGCTGAAATTCCTCTTAATGGTAAATGTGAGATAAATGATACAAATGTGATTCTGCCTTCAGCAGCGAAAGATGTTAGAGCAGTCAGTCATCCTTGTAACTCAAGTTTCTGAGGCTTTTTGAAATAAAAGCATAGAAATCTGACAGGAAAGTGTGTGGTATTTGTTGGAATGAATATTTCCAAGGTACTCACTTAGCTTATTGAGATCAACGAATAGGCTTTTCATCTTTTCCCTGGAATTTGTATCAGTGTTCAAATGTTCCCATAAAAAGTACAGTTGAAAGCCTAAAATAATCTCTTCTTGATCTATTATGAAATTGTAATCCAGGAATTTCAAAGGAGTGAGGCACAAGTGCTAATTTAGAAAGATTCTTCTGCAGAGCACTAATGAAACAAGATTCTCTGTGTTTCAAGCCTAGAGGTCAACAAGATATTAAATACCATTTGGAATCAATATAGCACGATGAATCTCCCTCCAAAAGCCTGAAATTTAATGCTGGTTTAACATGGCTTTAACCACGACCTCACAAGGCTGGACACTCTACAAATATAGCTTACCTAAATCAATTGCAGAAACACTTGCTGGCTCAGGCTGGAGCTCCATATAAATTCGTGCTCTTCTCTTCCTCTAGAGCTAGCTTTGCTGGGACACTAGTTCCTGCTTTCTTTCTCTTTTCCAGTTATATTTTAAGGGTGTCAAGATTTTCTGGTCTCCCTGTACACTGACTCAGTGGCACTACATTTACTGGAGCTTATAAAAGCATCAGGAAGAAACATTCTGCATCGTAAAATCATAGCAATAATGAATCCTTAAGGTTGCCAAAGACTTCTAAGATCATCTAGCCCAGTTGCTGACCCATTCCCACCATGCCCACTGATCATGTCCCTCAGTGCCATATCTCCACATTTCTTGAACACCTCCAGGGATAGTGACTCTACCACCTCCCCAGGAGGCCTGTTCCGATGCATCATTGCTCTTTCTGAGAAGAAATTTTTGCTGATATCCATCCTGAAAGATTAAACTTTGGGTACCCCAAAATATCATGTCTCCAACAGTAGCCTAAAAATGATATATGTGGAGAAACAGAACAAGTGAGAGTTCATGTGATGGTATGTATTGAGACTATTCTCCAGAACTCGAGCAATCTCTGGGTTAGGACATCTCCTGCCAGAAGTGGCGTCTTGTGCTTAATAATGATCATAAATTACAGTCTAAGAAGGATCTACATAATTAGCCTTAAGCATCTGTAGTCAAACTATAGAAAAAATAGCACCAGAAGAACGTCTTTAGTCTTTTGCCTGATTTACATTCTCTGCAAAATTTACATTCTCTGTTCCATATTTGGTCTACAAATATGCTGGGCATTGCATTTAAATTTAACGTTTATTTTTCTTGTTCTCCAGTTTGTGCCCATGGCCACTCATCCTGGCAATGATCACCAAGGAATCACAGAACCACAGAATCACAGAATGGCCAGGGTTGGAAGGGACCTTGAGGATCACGAATCTCCAATCCCCTTGCCAAATGCAGGGCCAACAACCTCCCCATCTAATACTAGACCAGGCTGCCCAGGGCCCCATTCAATCTGGTCTTGAACACCTCCAGGGATGGAGCATCCACAACCTCTCTGGGCAGTCTGTTCCAGTACCTCACCACTCTCTCCGTAAAGAATTTCCCCCTGACATCCAACCTAAATCTCCCCTCCCTCAACTTAAAACCATTTCCCCTTGTCCTGCAGTTATCAACCCTTTCAAAGAGTTGATTCCCTCCTCTTTGTAGGCTCCCTTTAAGTATTGAAAGGTTGCAATGAAGTCACCACACAGCCTTCTTTTCTCCAGGCTGAAGAAGCCCAGCTCCCTCAACCTGTCTTCATAGGGGAGGTGCTCCAGTCCCACTGAGAAGAACCTGACTCCATTCTATTTATACCTTCTTTTCGGGTACTAGTGGAATTCAGTGAGATTCCCACTGAGCGTTCTCTTCTCCAGCCTGAACAATTCCAGCTCTCTCAGCTTCCCTTAATCAGAGAAGTGCTTCTGTGATGGTTGTACTGCATTACTCCACATATGTTTCGGAGAAAGTACTTTATGGAATAAAACATCTTAAAATTTCTTGTGTCTCTAATATTTTCCAGCCCTCCATCTTCAAGTGGGTTTGCAGCAGTCATTTCCACATTTGTACTGGAAATTATGATATCCACAAATAATAATTGGAATAACTGCAGGATTTCTGTGTCCTTGTAGGGCTATTTCTCCATCTCTTTCTATCTTTTACAGTTTCTTACACCTGAACGAAGGTCTCTGATCTACTTTCATATTGCAATGGCCGTGGCTTTATGTCTGCTTTACACAAGCGCACAGGGCTTGTACGAGATGGGAAGTGGTGATGATTTGAGCAGCAAGAAATGCAGTCTGGACATTAGCCATATCAGTGCTGCGACAGCCAGGATGATCCTGGACCGCTGCAAGCTGCTTCACAACAACAAAGCGCGTTTACTCGTACAGTAGATGCTTCAGCCTTTTACCTCTAGAGGGGGATAGAGACCTACATACTGCTAGCAGTGTGAGGGGAAATCCCAGGCCGGATGTTTGCTGACGGTATTTTCTACCAAATTCGCTGTAAATTTTAATGGCAAATACATGACATTTATAGAAGCTGGAGTTGCTTATCTATGAGAGTGTCTTACAGAAATCCCTGCTGTGAGCTGGGACCCCTTGGTGTGACTTGATTTTCTGCTCAGAGTGAGACTCCAGGTTTTGAAAATGGGCAGTGGATGGTACAAAAAATCTGCTCAAGTGCTGTCCTCAGAACCTCACTGCACCAGCACCAAAGCCAGGAGATGTAGGGAACTCTCCTGCCATGCCTTCAAGGGCAAGACAAAAAGCAAGAAGGGTGGAACACAGCATTTACCACAGTGCCTGTTTGCACTGTCCTGGTTTTCCAGAGAAGGCTGTTTGGGCAGATTGCAGTGAGCAGTGGAAGCAGAGCAGCAGTGGTCCTGTTCCTGTAGGAACGTCTGTCCCATAACTCTGCTGAAATTGTGTCAGGATGGTAAATATCTCTGTAAATGCAGAATATAAACAGATATAATGAATGTAAATAATTCACCTTGCCTTTCTCATTCCTGTCTGTCAGTCAAGAAAGATAAGGAAAAAACATGACAGCTAGCATAAATTTTATGTATAAATGATCTCCATATGGAAAAGGAATTCAGCCCCTTATTTAGAACTTTCAGCTGTTGGGAAGCCCAAGATGAATCATGTGTGTGTATAATAATGTGCTTGGAGACATCAGCCCAAGCACATCCCTGCCACACCATTGTCCTACATACATACCACATACTACAACAAGTCTGATGCACTCACAGCACGCTGGAGCTGCTGCACAGGGTGTACCTCAGCTGCTGGCAGTGCTGCTCCATCCTAAGGGTGCTGGGCACAAGGCACTTCTGCCCGTCGGATGCATCCAGCTTCCGGACCTGGATGTCCCCAAAGAAAGTGGAAGTGGTCCTTGCTTTGCAGGTAGTGGAAACAGGAGGTCTCCCAAGGCCTGAACTGGACTTGGATAATATCTGCACCTTGCATTTACTTGGGATCCCATCACAGAATTTTGGTGGTAGCAATCAACATGCAACACCAAAGAAATGCAGACATTTTGAAAACAAAAAAAATCCTTCCCCCCACATTTTCTGTCCCAGGGAAAAAAAGAAAAAGAAAAAGAAAAAAAAGAAAAAAAAAAAAAAGAGAAAAAGGAAAAAGAAAAAAGAAAAAAGGAAAAAGAAAAAAGAAAAAAAACTATTTAGAGCAAAATCACTTCTAAAAATTAAAATTAAGATTTTTTTCTGCCTCTTCAAGCACAGAAATTGGATTACCTATAACTTAGTCAGCATCTAGAAGTTTCTGAAATGTGCAGTTTGAATGTAAATATTATACAACATGAATCCTCTTGAGGGCGTAGAATGAGTCACACTACAGTTGATAGTATTTCAGTAAATTATTTCACTATAGACACAACTTACATTAAGAAAAGTCTTGCAATAGGAAGTAGAAAATTTAGCCTCAGGCTCTACACCCTATGTGTATTGGAAAATAAGTTTTTGTAGTACTCTAAGTCCTGAAATACTGTTTGGAGGACAAGTGCAGCAAGATTAGAGTCAATTTAACATCAAAAAATTAAAAAAATATATTTCTGCCCCAAAAATAGAGTATAGAATAGCTTTTTCTTTCTTTCTTTCTTTCTTTCTTTCTTTCTTTCTTTCTTTCTTTCTTTCTTTCTTTCTTTCTTTCTTTCTTTCTT
>NW_024884586.1:29892895-29910717 GCF_019232065.1 Centrocercus urophasianus | reverse complement strand
TTTTTCTTTCTTTCTTCCTTTTCTGCAGAACTTCCAATATTTTCTGTCCAACTATTGGGAGGACAAAAAAAAAAAAAAAAAAAAAGATTTTGTCCATAATATTATCTTTCATTTCTGTGAATCATGAAAAATCAGCTCATAGATGTACAGGGCTATACTCTGCATTGCTCTTCTCTTGTAATGCCCAGAGTTCAGTACCTCCTGTTTCATTTCAGCAGCCCCCTGTCCTTGTGCAAGCCAGAGCACAGTTCTCTTCCTGCAATAGGGGCTTTCTGCCAATGTAGGAGAGTGAAAAGATGTGCTATGTAGTTGGAGCTGATATTTCAGAAATCCTTCTTCGGGATAGCTTTGTGCCTTAACTCATTCACCTTCAGCCTTCATTTCCCCCTGTCTTAAAGGTTTTGATCCTCTGGCATCAACAAAGAAGGGAGTTTTATGATTTCTGACTTCACTAAGACATGAGCCTAATGAAGGCATTCTCCCTTACTTCAGTACTGAGTCTTTCATATTTAGTAGTTCTCTCACCATTACAATATACTTGATTGGTTTTTGAAATAGTGAGATTTTGAAACAGTGATCTGTATCCACAGCATAAACATTTCTTTCCTTATTTCTGTATTTGACTCTTTAAGCACTTTCCCTTCCAAAGGTCATGAAATACCTTACTGAATTCAGAACAGATTTTTGGCTACGTTGACTCCCTTGATCTCAATCACTGTGCTGAAAATCTTTTACAAGGAATGGAATGGCTGTTGAGTTACCAAAAAAATCACAATATCCCTTCTATCTTCATCTTTGTGACCTTGAATGGCCCAGAAACCATCACTGCTCATTTTGCTGAACAGTTTCTGTTCTAAGCACTGTTCTACACTGAAAGGATTGTGATCCTCCCGTGAGGATTAAAATTGAAGATAGATCTCTCAGCTGCAGTGAATAGTTCTCTTACAGGAGGCTGTCAGTCTATGCATCACACTATGGGCCACTGTCTGTCAAAAGACTAAGTGCTGGAGGAAGCAACTCTACGGTATGAGCAACCAGTGGCTGGACAATGCCCATTTTATTAAAAGAAAACCGAATCTGTAATTTCTGTTTCCTTTTCTCTTAAAAAAAAAAAAAAGAAATAAAGAAATAAATCCTGATGTTTAAAAGAAAAATCCAAAATTTGTTGTGACTTGAAATACCTCAAAAAGACATTCACTGCGTGCTTCAATCTTTTTGCATTGGCTTCAATGCTTGCAGTTTACAATATTTCATTATTTTCCTAAAGTCAAAATATTACAGCTGAATTGAAGTGCTTCAACTGTAGAGAAGCAAAGTACTTCAAGCTGATGAAATGAAATATTCTGATATTTTTCTACTGAGCAATTTAGGTAAGATGTTAGAATCCTAGTGAGTCTCCAGACAACAAAGAGCCAACAGCGGACTGCAAGAGGACGCATGGAGGGAGAGCACATTGTGGAGCCATAGAAATAAATGGAATGGAAGGCTGACAAGAGCTTTTTACTTGCCAGTCTTAAAGGACCTTGTGTGGGAAGAAAAGATACTTTAAAAACAAGCACTGCTGGGATTCCTTTTCTCTGTAGTTGTCTTTATGCTGCCGTGAAATAGTTCAAGTTGTTACAAACAAAGAAATGCAGTAAGGGTGAAAACAGACTGTTCACTTTGTATGTCCAGGTCCCAACAGCCTAATTCCTTGATGTATGAGCCTCTAATGCCCAGCTGGTTTTTCACAGTTTATGCCAGTTAGATTACCTTAGAGAAGACAATGTAATATTTATGCACAAGATTTATGTGCTATACGAACCTGAATGCATTTCTGTGAACCTTGCTATGAGCTTCCAGCCAGCTTATGACAAGGGGCATTAGACAGTGCTGTGTGCATCACTGTCCCCAGTGCTCTCTGGCTATTGACCCTCTTTCCTTCAACTCATTTTCTGAATATCCCAGAAAATGTGCTGATTAATTCTGAATTGCTGTCAGACTGGAGTGATCCCCTTCATTCCAAGTGCAATGGGACGATTATCAGAGGACACCCAGTGAGCTTCAATCCCTGAAGGATGTGATATTGCTTCTGCAGGTTTAAGTCAGCCAGTGAGAACAGATACTCAGCATAAGGTTTCACTGGCCTAAATATTACCTGATAACAGAACCAAATTGCTAAGTAGCAGTAAAACTTCAGCCAATTTTTTCCTATATAAAAGAGTAGATTCCCATGACAAATCCCTGTCACTTATGTTGTTTAGGGTTCAGCCATTTTCTGATTCTCCACTGCCATTTAATTTGAATACTCTCTGAACAATGTTTACTCTTTAAGGCTGGAATGTGATATTGTCTTACTGTAAAAGATAGAAGTGCAGACTGTTATTTAAACTAAGGGCCAATGAACATCAAAGTATGCTGAAGTGGTTTCAAACACAATGCAGATGCACTGCAAAAACTTCTTGTATTGTCAGAGCAAAGGGAAGAGGCCTTTGTAGGGTTAGTGAGTCTCATGGACTAATAGCAGTTTGTTTTTTCTTTAAAGCCCTAAGTGCTGACATCACACAAATGTGACAGAAACTCAGTTTTCAAAAAAGATTCTTTTCTATCTTTCATGTTTACAGAATATTATTTCCCAAAACAACATTAGGAGCCAGGTTGTCCATTGCAATTTGACTATAATTAACTCGTGATTAGAGACAAAATTATAGCATGTTCTTTTGTATTATATCTGGAAAAAAAACCCACATTCAATATACTTGAAAATATTTTTCTTGTGTAGTGACCTTTAACAAAGATTGCTGTAAGAGTTTCTGATGCAAAATATAATTACCTGTGTAACGCCTCTATGATATTCATGTTGAATGCTAGTTATGATAGTACTCTTTAATAGGCTGAAGTACATCTGAGATAATGCCCTAGGTAAAGAGTGAGCAGAAAGAGATGTTCAAAGCTATGGACATAGATACTGTGCTGCTTCCTTGCTGTTTACTGCTTTTTTGGATAAAAGATAATAGGAGAAAAGCCAGGGACCTGGCAGTGTCCTTGTTTGCTGAGGAGACATTACTTGCCAACACAATGCTCTGGAGGCAAATTCCTTCAGGAAATAAATGTCCAAGCCACAGCTTTTAGTACATTGTTATTCCTGGTTTGGTGCCCAAATCACCACTAGAGACTTGGCCCTTGCCTGCTCAAGTGTATTTATCCCTTTTTAATGGCAATTGTATCTTTTAAACACCTCTCTAGAAATGGACAAGCAAAGCAAAGCCTGTGAACCTGTACTATTATATAGAACGATGAAGCCTGGATATAGGAGATGTAGCCTGGCATTTATCACCTGTGTCCAAGCTGCCATGCTGGAGGATGGGCACACATAACAGCGGAGGGAAGAAAAAACAACAGAGCATAAAGAAGGGTCCAGGGAAGTTTTCCAAACTAAGAATGGAAACTCCATTTAGAACAATCCTTGCACAAAATTCCTGCTGTCTAGGTACTGTGGGGCCTGATTCTCTGCTCTGTTATTACCACCTGTAGGATTTTATTTTTTGGCCAGGCATCCAGCCTGGCTGGCAGCAGACAGTCCATGCTGAAGTGCTGCTGGACACAACAGGGACAGCCGTAGCTCTCATCTTCCCCACTGCTCCTTGTGTGCAGCCACTACTCCCGTGGTATTATCTGGTGCTGGTTTACTATTAAAACATGTTTGCAAGCAATTTTCTTCCTACCTGTAGCTATAGACCTTTATGCTCCCAATCTAGCGAGGTCTTCTTTCTGTAAATCCATTTGTGTAAGGTTTTCCTTATGGTGCACACTAAACACACTGTTAACTTGGACAAGCAATTAAACACTTAACCAGCACTGCAACATTTCAGCTCATTTTCAGGTACTGTAAGCCCTTCATTTCTTGTGTCCACTCTGTAAGCTGGCACAGTAAGGCAATAGAAGAAATAATAAAATATTTAGCACCACCAACTTAACTGGTTTAAACTAGTGTATCTCCATTAAGTCGATGGAGATATATACAAACACTCTATATCTAGATATATGTGAAAAAGCCCAATATACATTGGCTTTCATAGGTCTATCTGTATTTTTCTCTCACTGTTTCTGCTGTTTCGTGTATGAGTGTATTTTTTTTGTGTTTTTTTATTTTTGTTTTTGTTTTTGTTTCTGAAGGGAAACAACTAATCTTGTTTAAAATAGTATCAACATTTCATTTGTCAACATTGATTTTTGTTGTGTTTCAGGTTGGTATAGACACCTTGCATAAATTTGATTATTTCATGCTAATAAACTCTACTTGAACTGACACTGTCCAGTGAATATAACCTTTTCACAATGGCCTACAAATGCAGTGAACACTGATTCAGCATTTCACTTCATTGCTTCTAGGTAGTGTAACTCATGTGGTTGTCTTGGAGATGTGGAAGAGTAATCTGAAGATACACTGAGCCAGGTTCCTTTTGCTGCGTTGAGGTCCCCAGAACATAGCAAACAGTGCACTGATCAGCATAAGGAAGGTTCTGGACACTGAGTTTCTGGATCTGGTAGAGGAAAATGGAATATGCTGCTGTGGTGGTTATTGCCTAAGTGAAAAACTAAGCAGAGCACATGAGGATCAAAAAAAATGAAGCAGGAAGAACACAAATTTAAACATTTAAGAGTACAAAGATTAATTTCATAAAATAAAATCTGCAAGAAATAAAGGAGTCGAACCAGGCAGTACAGGAAATCTCTCCAAATGTTGCTGTTGACTCTAAAGAAAGACAGAGAGTATTCTGGCTGCAGCTGCAATACAGCTGTCACATCCAAATGAATTTAAATCCTCTGAGGACAACAGAACACAATGAACTGCAGCACTGATTAAGTTAAGCTGTATTTTTTCTCTGTATTCCCAGCTTTATATATACTTGGAGTGTGAAAAAGTAGCCTGGAAGCCCCCAATGGCACAAAATACCTTTATGGGTACATGGAAACCTAAGGTCTGCTTTTGTGGGTATTTAAACATATCTCCATATCACCCTACTTCTATGCCACAAATGAGACTTCTCTCTTTTTCCCACCTCTGTTTCAAGACCACAAAGCACAGCTCAAGGCTCCTGATTTCAGTGAACTAAGCGTAGAAGTTGCCTAAATACACTGCCAAAAGTACTGCTGCAGGACTTCCCTGCAGACCATCGCCTGCTGTATTGAAAGAGCAGCTGCAATGCTGGTTGCTGCTTGTTGCTGCGCTTGAGTCTCCCAGTCTCCCAACACCATCTCAGTTCACTTGGTTACCCACAAAGTTTTTCAAGCATTATAAGATGCTTATGCTGATTCACACGGCCACTGAAAAGCAGGGCCCGAGGTACCTTCCTGACTCAGTGACTCTGCACTCCACTGGTCACAGGCCGAGGTCACCGCTGCAGGTCTCAGCGCACCCTCCCGCTGCAGCGTCACTTTGGGTGGTCGCCTTTCAACCATTGTGTGCAGCCCCGTGCCGACGGGCAGCTCCGCACTGCCACCTTCCTCCCTCTGTGCTGGGCGCGGCGGTGCCCATTGGCCAGGAGCTGGCTGCACATCAGCGTGATTCCTGGAGAAACAGCACCCAAGTCCCTCTTTCAAACATTTCTCTTTTGTGTTTTGATCTATGTTTGCAAGATAAGGCACTAAAAATAGTGATTTCTTTTTCTCCTTTGTCATTCCTTTTTTATTTTCTATTTGCAAATGTAATTCCCCTCGCGACACAGCCTGATAGAATGCATAATGCAACTGTTTGAGCACAGATGAACTCTTTTCTACTTTAAAGTAAACATTTGTTACGGACCAAAGCACAGCATAGCTTTACAAAGCACTTCTTTGATTAAATACATAAAATAAAACAGCTGCTGCTCCAGCAAACTTAAAATGTTTATCAAATTAAATATGCATCATGCAATCCTGTGCTGTTTAACTGTAAATGTCAACTAAATCAATGCAATAGATCACTGCAAACTCACAAAAGGATTCAAGCCAGCACTACTAAACATTAAATTCTGTAAATCTGCTTGATGTTGGGCATAATACAAATGATGATGTGAGCTGATTTAGCAACTGCATTGTTAATCCATGGACATTTTTGCTAACTGGATGAGAAATAGAAGGAAAGAAAACATATTGAAAAGAAGAAAAAGATAAAAAAGAAAAAAGAAGGTTGGAATGTGTCTGCTCCAGGAATAGTAAACTTGCTTTTTTTCACTGTTAAAACAAATTCCGTCATATGAAAACTATTACACCAAGGTTACTCTGTACTGTATACTTAGGTCATTAAAGGTATACCACAAAAAGTCATGGTAATAGAGTGCTGTCATGGGATAAATACATCTCATTTTGAAATCTTCTCCATAAATGCCTCAGTCACCACAGCTTCCATTGAGCTGCAGAGGGCTGGCGGAAATGTTTTGTTTTAAAATTAATCATCCACTGTTCTTCCTTCCTGTCAGCATGCTTAAGCACTGCAGTACGAGGGAAAAGTCTCAAAGCTGTAGTTTTATACATCCAGTAGCCACGACCTGAGGCAGGAAGGATATTTCTAAGGTTGACTTTGGAAATAACATAACTCTGGGAATTTCAGGGAGAACTTTCAGCACCAAAAAAGCCATTCTGACTAACAGAAACTGACCAATAGGTCTTTAAAGCAGTTATTATTTGTCATACCAAAAGCTGAGAGATTATCACCGACAAGTTGTCAGGGATATTGCTAACAAGTATGCTAATATAGGGTGGTTGTCAGTGTACAACAAACCAGCAAAAAAGTTATAAGATGCTTCAGCAGAGTTTAAGGCTCTGTGTTGGAAGCTGACTAAACTACAGAAAACCAATACCCACCCTTCCTTCAAGATCAGCCTGAAAAGGAGGGCAGAGATGGGAGGGTCGGCAGCCATTTATTCACTATTAGTTATTGTGTGCTCTTCTTGCCTCCTGGCTTTCTGTCCTCCCATTTCCACTGACCCTGTGTGTTTAGGAGTTGTTTGATGCCTGAGTCAACTTCTTCTCTGAGGAGACTGCAGGGGGATTTGTCTGTTGCTGCAGAATCAGAGGCAGTCAGAGGTGTTCCTGCCCACAGCAACTTCCAGGGCAGTGCCTGATTCCAATCATCATACAAATACACTCAAGGCAAACAAACAAACAAAAACAAAACCATCAACCCACCTAACCCACTCCAAACTATACGAGACAACTCCTGCACTTTTTATGGGAACTTCAGCTGTGGCATTTTAAAAGTTGCTACATAATATTGTGCCACTGTGTTTGCAATTTATTAAAATCCCCAAATACCCTAAGACATTTTCTTCTGAAACATTCTTGCAGCAGCCACTTGCACTCTACTTTAACTTCTCTGCCTGAGGGATTGAGGCTGTTTAAATAGCTTTAGTGAACGTAAGAACAGCACACACGTATGTCCAGAACTCAGCACAGACAATTGCAGTAGCGTGGATCAGGCAGTGAGTCCATAATGAAATACGTCTCCTGAGTGTTCATTTAGAGGTTTTGACAACAATTTATGTGATTAGTGCGCTGTATGACTACTCACCCATTACATCATTACAACCACAGAAGTTGTATGATACACTTCAATAAAATCTGACATTATTTTACACTGCGGAAATAGTTGCAGGATGAGCTGAGCCAAAATCAGATTTTAGATCTTCTGTTTTCTTATGACCCACACTCTGTCAGACCATGCAACTAATTTGCTAGTGCCCAACTTTGATAATTACTGCACAAAAGAGCCTTTGAGAAAATAGCCCAGAGAGACATTTGTATTCTCACCACATCTAGCAAAGGTGTAGCTCTTTCAAATGAAATAAATTTCTTGACCTAAACTGTAATGCAGTGCTCACCAAGGCTTAACTTTAAGACCCTTTAGATTAAGAATGGATAATGACAGCTGAATCAAACCCAAGGATTTTACTGAACAACCTGAGCATAAGCTTAAAATGAAGCATAGCTGAAAACATACTTCTGTTTATTGTTTTCTAATAAAACATTTCAGTCTAGGATTGTCTGGGGATCTTAGCTTGTTTTACTGTTCAGTTTGGTGACTAACAGCATTTAAGGAACTGCAATGGGACTGAGAAATTACTACATATCCTCATGGTTTCTTAACACAAGACCTGCTGGTATAGAGTATGTTCAGATGTGCTGTGAGAAAATGACTGCAAATAGGCTTTTAAATGGAAACTGTCAAGAGAGAAAAATGAGGGCAAAAGAGGTAAAATGTGAGTGAGGGAAGGGAAGAAAAACAGAAGAGAGCTGTGGAGACAGACGCTGAAACAGAAAGGAAAATAAATCATCTTCTGTGAACTTCAAGGTCTATTATGGAAAATAATGAGCATCAAAATGTGTGTATGCACTTTCATGTACAAAGTACATAAAGTTGGATGTGTGTCATGAGCTGAATCTTAGCCTGAGAAATTTTTGTATGCAAAAATAAACCTTGGCTCCTTGCTGCACAAACCTGAAATAATTCTCTTCATTACATACATCTGTAGGGACAAAAAAAAAGCAGCTCAGTATCAAGTCAGGGCAAAGCTGAGAAACTCAAATGCAGATTTCAAGCCACATTTGTAAATGGGGACATGTGGTCTGGCCCATATGCAGTCAAACATAAAATCCAGTTTCTAGTGTTACAAACTGAAAGCGCCTCCTCAGTAAACTCCCACCCACCAAGAGAACAGAATGGGGGCTGCTGGCACAGACAGTCCTTGTGTGGCACCCATAGGGAAAAAAAAGGCAGCCTCAAACAAATTCAGTCAATAGACAGGAGTCTCAAAACCAATTATGATTGCAGGAGTTCGGAGAAACACAATGGCTTGAGAGAAAGCCTGAGTTATTGGCTGACTAAGGGGAGGAAGGCAAACATTTGGCTTGGCAGCAGGCTGGCGGCAGTCAGCACATGTGAGTGGCAGCCAGCCAGCAGGTACCAGCCAAAGCACTGGTGTCTCTGCGCGACCCAGCAAGGCACAGAGGAAGGAAATCATATCCTATGAAAGTGACAAAAAGAACTTTCTAAAATTTATAATTTTGGCTGTTGATGTTATTCTCATAGAGATTTTGTATTAGAATTTAATTGCATTTAACCAATGGAGAATACTTGTTAGAATTTATTTATTACTTTAAAATGTAATGAATAAATATCAGTCCAAACCAAAGTCATACACTGAAGAACAATATATACCTTTATAAGCTGTTCAAAGCACAAAATGCAGCCTCTGCTGTAGACCTGTCCCTTTCAAGGCCATTGTTACTCTGCATTCCAGAGATGCCTCCTTAACCATGAGCATGGACATCTTGCCCTGGAGAAAGGAACCTGTGTGCTCCAACTTTGGCAGTGGGCGCAGAACTTGGGAGCAAGTCTTTTGCCCTTCAGCTGGAGCCTGCCCCTGCCCCAGCAGTGAAACAAAAATGGAGAGGAATGGTATCAGTGGGACTGCTGCTGCTGTGCCACCCAGGTAAACCTTGGGAGGTGTTCCCTGCTTGCCCAAGGGCAGTGTGCTGGCAGGAGAACTGTTCCCTCAGCCTCTCCCAAGATCTGAGGCCCAGGCACCCCAAGGAGAGGGAAGCCAGGGCAAGTGACAGCCCCACTCTACTTCCTTGTATTGTGAGGACACACCACCTAGGCACAGCACAAGCTCATCCCAATCCAAGGGAGGGCAGGGAGAGTTTGTCCCTGTCTGCTTTGCTTGTGGTCCATTTGCAAAATAATTCCTCCGGGATGATCACATGGAGCAAATGAAAAGCTCTGTCCACTGCTGCGGATAATCCCTCTTCCGAGGAGTATTGCCTCTTGTTTAAATGCAGAACAGAAAATTGAGGGCTTCAGAGAAAGTGTAAGCCTTGGATAACATGTTTTTAATGTATTGGATGTAATAATTATTATTTATTTTTGATTAATAAGCTCTGCAAAACTAAATGGAAAGTGATAGCAGAGACATGATTTAGGTGGAGTACAAGGTGGTGCACCAGAGAATTAGAGGCTTCAGAGTAACCATTAAATGAAAAAAAATCTTGAGGTTTTTGGTTGAGTTCATTGTATTTAGGCTGGGGAATGGTAATGAAAAGAAGAAATAAAGAAGCTGGGGAAAAAAAATATATATTTTTTTTAAAGTAATGAAAAAAAAAAGTGGATTTCTAGGACGTATTAGAAAGCAGAAAAACCTATGGCCAAAAGTAACTGATATTATTCTTCTGGGGAAGAGGGACAAATACAATATATAAATAGAAAACAATCCTTCCTGTAGATAATATTATACTCCTTCCACAATATTGCCCTAATCATAAAATATACTGTAAAGAATTGCAAAGCTAAAATACAAGAGTTTATGGTAAGATTCAAAGTTAAAGCTGATGGGAAAGACATTATTTCCAGGCACTTACAAAAGAAAACTTCCGAGCTATGAAAATTTTCATTATTAGAAAATGAAGTAAAGGATTTTATGGAAGGACAGCATCTTCCCTGTTCTAATTTCGAATTTTAAATTCTACAGTTTCCATTGAATTCTGTGAGATCAGGTTTTCCTTTCAGTAAAACCAAAGTAGTGAGTTTTGAATCCTCTCATATGGACGTTGATTGAAATACAGATTGAAATATTAAAATCCAGTATCTAGAGAAAGAAAACTCCAGGCCAAGGTTTCATTTGCCAAGTGTTGTTGTGGTATTTGTCAAGTCGCTCACTTTCCATGCCTCATTTCCCAGACGTCAACGGCCCGTGGCTGTGAGACCGCCGAGGTGCGCTGCCCCGGCAGCTTCCGCGGCTGAAACGCACGCATCCGCAGCACAGCCTGGGCGGCTCCCAGCCTCCTCCCCTGGGCGCTGGTGCTGCCCCGCAGCCGTCTGCTAAGCGCTATGGAGGGCTCCTCCATAAAGCTACGACTGCATCCACCAGCAACAGAATGCTGCTTTCATTGGCGTAAATACTTTTATCTATTTTTTCCCTCTTCTCTCTGATCGCATTTGAGCATCCCGCATATATCGGTTTAATCAATCTGCTTTGGAATCCTCCACTGAGCACAACAGATGAACCCATTCAAAACAAACAAGCAAACAAAAATAAAACAAACAAACAGACAAACAAACAAACAAAAAACCGGGGGAAGCTCCTGTTTTCTCAGATGTTTATAGCCCGGCAGAGCCCCGAGGGGAATGGGGAAGGTCAGAGCGAGCTCCGGGATATCCTTAAAAGGGCCTGGCCGGGCCACGTCTCGGACTGGAGAACGCTGCTGTTCCTGCTGTGTTTCTCTTGAGCCTCAAACGAACACGCTTGGCGGCAGGGAGGGATGAAAAGCGCGCTGTGAAAAACGTGGTAACAAATAAATATTATTGATTTAGAATCTTTTTTCTTTCCTTTATCCTCTACGAAGAGGGGACATTCTCTGGGACGCACAGTGCGGCTGGGAAATTAGCAAGGACGGGCACGCGCAGCGCTCCTCCGCGGGCCCACGCGTGGGGTGCGCAGCCGGCGCTGCCCATCCCAGCTTCATCCTCGTGCTCGCCGTCTGTCAAAAGCTGTGGCCCCCGGGAGTCCCCACGGTCAGAGCGTCCCTCGAAGGGATGAAACGTGAACCCGCAGAGCCCGAAATGGGGTTGGGCAGCCGGGGCTGGCAAGTACGGAGTCAGTCCCAAGCAAAACAAGACATGAAACATTTCAGGTTCTTGCGTTCTCCCTTTGAAGGGAACTATTTCCCGCAGATAACAATGCGTAGGTGTATTTAGTTAGCTCGGCTCGTCCAGGGAGAATGTGTCTTGTGCTATTTGAGAAAAACTCTAAGAGTAAGTGCAAATATTTGATGCTGAAGAGCTCTTAAGGCTTGAAGAGTACCATTTACTTATTTCTACACATCAGTGTGGGCTTAGGATGTTAAATAGATTAAAAGGCTAAGAGAGGTCACTGAAGTAGACTCTCTCTCATCCCCACTTTTTTTCCTTGCAGAGTTTTTGCACTTTCTTTGGAGAGTCCTTAGCAAACTCCTTGTAAGAGCCACCGCGGTACTGTACAGCTCTGCGGCTCCGAGCCCCCGGCCCGCCCCCCCCCCGCCGCCCCCCCCCCCCCCCCCCCCCCCGGCATCCAGCGCCAAGCACAGGCACTCAGCAAGTGTTTGCCCTCGGGGTCAAGTTATTAATAAGCACGTTGCGGACTCCTTTACTTTCGGGGCGGCCGGAAGCGGGCGGCAGTGCGCTGCCCGCAGGTAAGCGCGGTTCTGCCAGGCGGGGCGACAGGACCGAGCCCCCCCGGGGCGACGCGGGTGCGACACGGGGAGTCACACACCGGGAGCCGCGCCCGGGGGCCACAGCGGTGCGGGAGGAGCAGCTCGGCGGAGCGCGGCCACGTCGCTTCTATTTAATCTTATTTAAAAAGACATAACTAATAAATTTGTATGGACGGTGCTGCCGGAGACGTAAAGCAGAGTCGATAGTGGTTCAATCCCATTGAACCCTATTGAAAACCATGACAACAAGGAACAAGCTCCGATTTATCCCGGAGAGTTAAAGCACATTGTGGGAAGGCGTCAATCACCTATTATTCCAGATCTGAACAAATGCAAAATCTTGACTGGAACAAATGCTTCCAACAGGTCCGGGACATAGGGCTACATTTCCCCTTTGTTCACGGCCTAGCAGTTGGCATGTATTTGTGCTCCCCTCGCTCCGACCACCCAGGACGGCTGGGAGGCAGCGCTCGGAGCGAGGAAGATAACTACTGTCACCCGCACGCTTGATAGGTGGCTGCGGCAATCTCGGCCTGGGAATGGTTTATATGGAGCGTGGCCGGTCCCGGGAAAATATGCGGGAAGATGGCCAAACGGAGACCGGTGCCTGTTTTCATCTCCGCCACAGATCTCCACGATATAAATCTTGTCCCTCACCACCGTTATCGCCCAGCTCCCATTTCCCGTGGAGTGGAGCTGTTTCGCGAAGCGCTGCACGGAGCCAGGCGGGGAGGGGCTGCAGGAGGCAGAGGGGCGAAGCTGGGGATGGATAAATAAAATCTGAGCACAATGGGTTAGAGGTGTCTGTTTGGACAGGGAGATCTGAACCAACAAAGCAGCCGGCTAGAGCCATTTCTGCATGTGCCTCTAGATTGCTCTTTCGAGGCGCAGGATTTCACGCAGTTTACCCGACGGGGCCGCATTGTGTGCAGTTGGGCGGCGTTCAAGAGCGACAGAGCTCATATGTCCCCTCTCCTCCCATGTTTCTTCCCTCGCTGCGCATCCCGGACGAAGCCGA
This sequence comes from Centrocercus urophasianus, assembly GCF_019232065.1. NCBI lineage: Eukaryota > Metazoa > Chordata > Aves > Galliformes > Phasianidae > Centrocercus > Centrocercus urophasianus. The sequence continues at coordinate 29,897,492 of NW_024884586.1, read as the reverse complement.
AACAGGTCGCGGCTGTCGGTCCCTCGGTCCCTGCCATGCGCCTAGGAAGCGAGCCCTGCGCTGTGCTCGGCCTTTGAGCGGCTGACGAGGCTTGGTGGCTTTGTGTCGGTTTGTGAGTCTCACGGAAGCCAGGCAAAGCCAGACTGCAGCTCCGCAATGAGAGGCTGCGAGGGGAAACGGAGGTGCCGCTGGGGCTGCATCTAGCCGACGGCCACTGCCCCGGATCCGGACAAGTGCTGGGGCTCTCCGCAGGTGAAGCAGAGCTAGAGGGGATGTGGATAAACAAACAAAGGCGCTGCCGCGTCTGAGCTTTTCTCCTTCTCTCCCATCTGGAGTCACTGCAACACCTTACACACGTCGCCTTTGGGTTAATCACAGAGCAAAATGATGTTAATAAAATCTCCCCTACTTCTCCTTCCCATGAAGCAAGTGTGTCGAGTTACCCCTGTGTACCCAGCCACTGTCACCCCATCGCTGTTCCCGAGAAAAAAAACCTTACAGCCACACCATGCACAGGAGATGTAGCACAACAGTCCCCAGAACGTTCGCACGCAGCAGCCTTTCCGCGGAGGTGTGAAAGCCCCGGTAGGGCCTGAGGGTAGGAACGCTGCCACTGGCGAAGAGAGAGAGCGATGAACGGCCAGGGAAAATAAAACAAATAGCGAGTGAAATTCCTGCCAGGTTTAAAGATAGGGAAAAGAAGGGGGGTTGGGGAGCGGGGGGGAGAATAAAGAAGGAGAAGCTAGGAGGGGGCTCTCGGCAGGCTCTGCGGATGTCCTGGGAGGATTCACTTTGTCTGGGGATAGAAGGGACGCTGGTGGCTTTGGTGGCGGGTGGAGGGGGGTGGTTGTTGGTCATCCGCATGCCACCCAAGATGTTATTCACTGCTAACAATTACCATTATCTGTCCCCACTTTTGGCTAATCAGACAGAATATGTAATGATGAAGCCTGTTTCCTGCTGTCTTTGGGAGGTAACGGGTTATTCTCCCATGGGGGTGGCGGGAGGGGGGTTACACCTACTCCCATTAGGGCTTTAGCACTTGACTAATTCAGGTACTTAGCATCCTATAGACAGGGACGGTTTGAAAGCGGGCAGTGTTTGCAGTGGGGAGGACTGTTTATATAAACAGGACACCTCTGTAAACGACACTAATATTTGGGGTTGAGTGGCGATGGAAGGGCTCCTCTCGAGCCTAGAGATTCCCCAGTAACTACGCAGTCCTTTCCTCGAGGCTTTAAGGGAGGGGGTTTGGGACTTCGGGAAGATATTTTTGGGGAGTGTGCACACCCTACCATGGCCACATCTGGCAGGATCAGTTTTACAGTGAGGAGCATCTTGGATTTACCAGAACAGGATGCGCATAGCATGAAGCAAGCTTCTGACCACCACCACCACCAGCATTCGGCGGAAAAATACAGCGGCTCTCCATATCGTGGCTGGATAGAGACGGACAGAAATCACTATCCCTGTGAGTATACTACGGACAGAAACTCGCCATCTCCTTGCAGCTATCGTGTGTTTGTTCCCCGTTCTTCTGGGGAAGATGCGAAGAAGCGAACTGCCAGCGCGTGTAGCCTGCAGCGCCGGGGGGATCCAGGCTGGGAATTGTATAGGATATTATTGAACTACAAGGACCAAGCAGCAGGAGGATCCCAGCCACGAGCTTGTGAGAGAAAAGATTATTTTTTTTTCCCCTCGGTGTGAGCAGGGCTATGGCAGAAAGCTTAGCCTCGGGCTGTATCCTCCCGTCTCTTTGCAGTTACCATTTAGCCTCGCTCCCGGATTCCTTCCTCCCGTTTCAGTGTTGCAGGCATCCGCCTGTTTGTACTGGAGGGGTTCGGATCCCCCCGCAGCGCGGAAGGCAGCACGCAGGCTGCCATGCAGCGCTGCGGCCGCAGCCGTGGATGCCCACGCGCTTCCCACCGCGGCGAGCAGCCTTCGCTCAGCCCAGCGCTGCGGCACTTATCCCAAACTGCGCGGCAGATACAGATGCTTTTAAACAGAGGCGAGGGGGCGAGTCTCTGCTTCAGGCGGAAGCAGGAACCCCATCGGGATAAGCTCCGCGTTAAGGTAGTCGTGGCTGGAGGAAAGTGCGCACTTTCCTACAATTTGGTAGCCCGGTGCTAGCCCCGTGCCGCTGCTGGCACCCGCGCAAGGCGAGGAAGGGGTGCCTGCGGGGACGTGCCGTGGGTCCGGCCCTTTCCGTCCCGTGGCTACGACTCCCCTTACCCAGGTTGGGCCCGGCACACCCTCTGAGTTCCGGTAAACCCCGCGCTCTCCCCGCAGGAGGTGACGCGATCGGCCTCGGCGGCCCGTATTCTGCCCGGCGGCCTCTCTCTCTAACCCCTCGCTGTCCCCAGCTTCCGACGAGAGCGGCCCGGAGCTGAGCCTGCCCGACTCCACGCAGAGGTCGCTCCCAGCCCGCGGCTCGGAGGCCGAGAAGAAGAAGAAGAGACGAGTGCTGTTCTCCAAAGCTCAAACGCTGGAGCTAGAGCGCCGGTTCCGGCAGCAGCGGTACCTCTCGGCGCCGGAGCGGGAGCAGCTGGCCCGCCTGCTCAGCCTCACCCCCACGCAGGTGAAAATCTGGTTCCAAAACCACCGCTACAAGATGAAAAGGGCACGGAGTGAGGGCCCTGGCAGTCCTCCTCCGCGCCCGCCTGCCCTGCTGCGCCGGGTGGTGATGCCGGTGCCGGTGCTACTGAGGGACGGGGAGCCCTGCCGGAGCTTCCCCGCCAGTTCCTCGCCAGCCGCCTCCAGCCCCAAGCTGGGCTGCGCGCTAGCGGGCTGCAGCGCCCAGGCCGCCCTCGCCGTGCAGGGCTACCCGGCCTGCCCGCCTACCCTCGGCGTCTGCCCCGCGTACCAGCACTTAGCGCATCCCGCCGTCGTCTCCTGGAGCTGGTGACGGCGGCGCCTCCCCCTCCGGGCAGGACTCATCCCAAGGGCTCGCCCGGCCACGGGCTCGAAGAAGGCTCCCGGACGGGGCGGGCGGGGCACGGAGACGCGGGCACGGAGCGCGACTGCCGGGGCAATCTACTCCCGGGGCACGGAGCCGTGTACGGCTCTGCTTCGGTGATAGCTCCTCTCCTCCTGGCTCTGTCGGAGAGGTTTCCTATTAAAAAAATAATAATAAAAACTAGCGACCTAGTTTACTTGAAAATAGCTTATTCTTCCAGTGACTAATAAAATGATACTCAGAAAATATTTTTTTCTCGGATAAGGAGTGTATTTTTGACCGTTAGATCTTTCACTTTGGATTGTTTCTCGCTCTTAAATACTTCTCTTGAACTCTCCAGAGGACCTTCGCACTCGAGTTCCTCTGCGTTACCCACGCACGCCATGGTGAACGGCGAATAGAGCTTGCCAGAGGGTGCTGGGCGCCTGTGGTTGTGGGCTCCGCACCCTTCGCTTGGGCCGAGGGCTGCGGGGCGGGATTCCCACCGGCTCAGCTCGGTTCGACGGCTCCGGCACCACGGCGGTACGCTCAGCGCTGGGCTTTCCCGAGCCGCTAAGGCAAGAGCCGACATTGAGCGGACTTGACCGCTAGCCCGCAGCTGTTCCAAAGGTATGGTGGGGAAGGGTGGCCGAGAGAGCAGTGAAGTATGTTAACAGCTGGAGAATTACGTCTTGAAGCGCTTTATCGAACTATTGCTTTTATTAATTGGAGGGAAATGATCATTCAACTGCTAGCTGTAAATACGGAAAACAGTTTAAAAACGAGAGAAAGAGGTTTGAATTGTTGACTGTCTTCAGCTCTTCGACAGGAGACGCAACCAAGAACCTAGAGGGAATATCTGGGAGTTAGAAACGCCGAGGAAAGGTGGTCGAGTTAAAGCAGAGGGGCACTCAGGAGTTGTTGGTTGTTTTTGGTTTTTTTTTTTTTTTGGCCCCCCCCCGGGGGTAGCTTTGTTGTTTTGTTTTGTTTTGTTTTTAATGCGTGTTTTCCCGAAAGGGAATTCCTCGGAGCAGATGTGCCCCGGGACATGAGGCCGCAGCCAGGCCCCGCACCACATCCAACCCACGCATCGCCGCCGCGCCTGGGCAGGGGCAGGTGCCGAGGGGATGCGGGCAGGGCCGGGCTTGCGGATGCGCGAGGAGAACGCAGAGGAATACAGACTGTGTTTCACCTGCCTTTCTGTTGTTGTTATTCCCACCCCCCTCCTCACTTTTTTTTTTCCTCCTGCCATCCAAAACCTTTTTTCCTTCCCTCTCTTCCCATTTATTTATTTATTTATTTATTTTTGTCTCAGCTGCTGGCCACCTTGTCTCCCATATGGATGGGGTTATCTCAGAAGAATCTCCCAGAGAATCGCTCCTTAAACCTCCTTTTGTCTTGGGAGTTGAAAAGAGCATTGTTGTGGTTGAAAAGGACCTAGACAAAATCCGCACTGTTTCAATTCAGGACTGTTTAATCAGTCCCTAGTGACAATTTTATGGGTTTTAGGCGGTACAATAGTATCTTTTAAAACCTTGTGGCCTTCATGAAAACAAAGAGTTTGAATTTTATGGGCTTACAACTCCAATTAGAACAGTGCCAATGTGTATGGGAGATTATCAAATTTGTATCATAAAACCTCTTTATAATATATGATTGCTG
>NW_024884586.1:29871626-29892795 GCF_019232065.1 Centrocercus urophasianus | reverse complement strand
ATCCGGACTTCAAGCTCTGGATTTTGCCTCATGTAGTTTGTAACGTGCACATGCTGCTCTGCTCTCCATTTTAACTCTTTGCAACCCAACGGTGCAGCAGAATCAGCCGCGGGAATAGCATGACATCGGCATTAGAAAGGGAAAGGTAGGAGCAGAACTTCTCTCCTCCTTAGCCTACATCCACCCTCCATCAAATTGCTGAGTGTTTGGCAGCATCGCAGCCAGGAGGTCTGGGTCCTTTCCTGGCTCCTTTTTGCCTGAGATTCTCTCCTCCCCAGGAGTCAACACGCGGCCCTAGAAAGCTTCTGCGAAAGAGGAAGACTTGGTTAAGTTATGCTTTTACCACTTACTGACTGAACAGGTGATGACAGAAAGAGTTGGGGTGTCCCTCTCTCTTCCCTTCCCTGAAATACTCTGCAATAGGACTTTCTTTAAACAAAACAACAGCTTCTGAGCATTGCCCTTTACCAAGCCCAGGGGATAGGAAAGCTGCAATTCCTGATAACCAGCTGAGGCCAAAGCTGTGCTCCCCAGGTTGAGGGAAGGTAACCAACAGCTGAGCTACAGGGAGAGCAATCGAGTCTAGTTTAAGTACTAAAAAGCAGCTCCTTGAATCAACAGCTTCAGGTAGCAGGAAGAATGCTTTACATTAAATGTCAATTAGTAAACTATGGAAACTTACTGTAAGAAGACCTGCAAAGAGTGAGTTGAACTGAAAATACTGTTTTCATAAAAGAAACAAATGGATCCAACTAAATTTTAAATGTATTCAGCAAGGAAAATTAATGTGCTAACCTAACTATCATTTAAGCTTTATCTAGGAGAAATACATTGACAAACATCTTTGGTCAGAATTTTGAGCAAAACAAAACCAAAACCCAAAAAACAGATCTACTGCCTTTCAATACATTTTCTTTGTAATACTTTGTTTTGGTTTTTAATTTCTTTTCTTTTTCTTTTTCTTTTTTTTCTTTCTTTTCCCACTCTTGTGAAAGGGGCAAACACACACAGTCTTTTCTCCCTTTCATTCATCCTACCAGGACTCACTTCTACATTCCCGTGCAAACAGGACAGGGATTTCACTGAAACTAATGAATAAACATGCCATGATCAAGACCTAAATGCCATCTTCAGCTAATGAAAAGCATTGCTGACATCTTAAAAGATCTTCCTGGGTGCTTTATTCTTATTCAGTAAATAAACTATTGACTTTGTAAAAGGCCAGCTCCGTTTCAGTGGGAGCCCCTGGGCACATGTTTGTTAGCTCAGAACCACGGCATGATAACAAATCACTTGACTTTGTCTCCAAGAGGTGGACAATAGTTCAGAAAAAGCATACGACCCAGCTTTTTTTGCTGTGATTTATGAGCCATTTGAATGTGTCCCTGCTAATGATCGTCTGTCATTGGTCTCTGGAGGTATATGTAATATATTTTAAATTTTGTAATAGACAAAATGTGTCACCTCCCAGCAGAGCTCTGCCAAGCACCAAAACAGGTGTTTTTATCATTGACCTAGGAAAGGCTCCTGGCAGCTTTGCATTGAGTATGTCTAGATCATAACCCACCTGGACTGCGCTGTTAATTAAGAGCAAATCATGTCTGTGGAAAAATTCCTTGGACTTTTCAGCCTCTCTGAGTGCTGCAGTGGCAGAAGCAGCCTTCCATCCCCTGGCTAGGACTCGGCTGATACTGGAGAGAACAGTGACCTCATTTTGCTTTCAGAAGCAGGCATTAGCCAGCAATTTCTGTGGAGGAGAATGGGCCTGCTTTCCCTGTTTTCAGTGCTCCTCACAATCCACAGTTATTTGGTGAAGGTACATGTCTTCTACTGGACTCAAGTGACTGATAACTGCTGCTTCTTGAGAAGATGGGAATAGCTGAGATACAAGGAACCTAGTCTCCGAACCTTACTAATGGTGCTCAGCCCTTTCATCAAAGGTCTTGAAGGCATGTTTTCCTTTGCCCCAGCTGGTGCTAACAACCTTTGAGTCCTGGTCTTATCCCATACCTACTGCCCATTGTGTGATGTACTCATCTTACAATTCCTACAATGAATTGCAAGACTTCCCTCTATCTACTTCACATTAAAAAAAAAAAAAACAAAACAAAAAATCAGAGTAAAAGCCAAGTGCCACCAACAATAGCAGTGACAGAAAGAATCCTGAACACCTCAACCTACCTCCCAGAATCTTCTAACTACATTGGTTAAAACAGAATTCTCTCTGAGGAAGAGGACAGTGGTTGCAGTTTCCAACATCATAGAAGTTGCTTTACCTTCCTCAGACATAAAGCTATTCTCAAGTATCATGTAGGAGTAGAGTATCTCAGAGCAGCAATATTAATTTGACCGAAAGTCACTAATACATCTACAAGATTTAACAGGGAGAAGAGATCACTGCCTGCCAATAACGCACAGACTACTGAGATCAGGATTACTTTCCATTATATTCAGCCTTAAAATTGCATTTTAAATTGAGAAGACAATCAGCTCTCCAGAGTAAAAAGGTTGGCAGCAGTGCTAGTTTTCATCCTACATTCTCCAGTACTCTTCTATTTAGAAGTCATCATGAAGTATTTATGCTCCAAGGATAGGTCTCCCAGGTAAAAATAAAGATGTCTCTCCAGAACAGGGGCATGCCTTTCTTATATTCAAACGTGGAATTATAGAGTCACAGAATATCCTCAGTTGGAAGGGACTCACAGGGACCATCAAGTCCAACTCCTGGCGCCACACAGCACCACTCAAAATTCAAACCCTCTTTCTGAGAGCATCATCCAAATGCTTCTTGAACTCTGCCTGCTTGGGGCTGTGCCCACTACCCTAGTGACATGACTGGAGAATGAGTCCATTTCAGACATTCACAGATTCTCATTCTTGAGCAAAAGGAGACCAAGTTGTTTGGAGAGAATTGCATGTTAAGTACTTCCTCATAAGCCTTTGTTCCATCTAATATTTAAACCTGGGAGTTAGATACCCTCCTCAGAATATGACTGAATTTGGCTCTGAATGAGGAATGTTTTAAAAAAGAAAAGGAACAGACAGGAACAAGAAAAGGAAATTTTGAAAAGCTGTTAGCAGCACCAAGAATAGCAAATCTCCTTAGTACAAAGGGACCCTTTGGGACTCAGCTTATGATGCTTTTGAGAAGCCAGACAAATTCTCCTGGAACATTCAACATACAGAAAAGTCACAACATGATTTCCAAAAATCATCTACCAAAAATAATTTATTGACATTCCCCAAAACCGCAGCATATTGCTTTGCAGTATTGGTTGGCAGTAGGCATCAGACTATTCTCCTGTTACAGACGGGTGGGGGATTTGGTACTGCTAATGGTTTTATGATATTCAACTTCAATATTTATTTTACTAAGTCATGAATGTAGCCACTTAAAATATGTAGATAAATTAAATCCGGAGAGAAAATATTCTACCCCATGTGCCCATGATTTTCCTGTGCTGCCAGACAAGGAAAACTTCCCTGAAGAGAAGCAGTCCAGTATGGAAAGGAGCCCAGTAGCTAGTGCCATCCTCTTCTAGAAGCTATTGATTTGCTTTTTTCTGTTGTTTGTGTGCATTCACACAGAGTCCTAATTGGATACATCTGCTCTGCAAAACACAGTATCGTTTGTGATTATTGCTTTGCTATCACACTTCAGAAAATGCATCTGCTGCTGCTAGCTGGGCACCAGTTGGAACTCCATTTCTTCTGTGTTCTTGGTGCTTCCAGAGGACACTACATTATCAATCATCCTTCTGTGCCATATTGTTTCAAAGTCTACATTTTAAGAAATTGAAGGACATGAGAGCCACCAAGCAAGAGCCACTGGACAAGCCGTGGCTTAATATTCATCCTGGGGGGTGAAGGTTGGGAATGGCCTGCATAGTCTAGCACACCAAAGAAGCTCAAGAAGCAACCTAAGCTAAAAAACTGACATAGCAAACAAAAATTTGGTCATAAAAGGCTCCTTAGGTTAGTGGTCAAAGCTGAGTGAGAGCCAACATCTAGACAAATCCTGGTCAGAAATCTGGCCTGACTCTTAACTAGCAAGAGCTATAAGCCATTTTAAACACAACTTAATGGCATGCTTTACTACCTTGAAAATTTGAATGGTGTACTTGAACAAAAATATTCTAGTTTAATCAAAGGTGTTAGTCTTGTATTGTGAATTAATCCCAGGGATCCCCATGAAGATGACAGCATTTGCTCAGAGGAACCCCTATTCACCTTAAATTCTACACATCTGTTTGCTGCTCTGAAGGATTTCAGATACCAGCCTATCCCCTTTCATCAATCTATGTAAATTATCACTACCTGAATTAATTTCATCTGATTATTTAACAGCTCAGTCAATCAGCATTGTGGAGGTGGTTTTGAATTGTACCAGGTATGGTTGGATAGCTCTTAAGCCTAGCATGTAGTGTATGCCAGGTCACGAGTAGATAAATGTTTTGTCTAGCTGAATTTGAGCTCTGTGTACACCTGTGGGACAGGGGAGTAGCCAAACAGCAGCATGGGCTCTGCATTATTGTACAGCTGTGGCCTCATAGCTCATGCTATTAGTGGCAGGCAATGGCTCTCCTATTCTTCTTGATATGTTCTTGCCCAGCTGTACATAAGGCTCTCTGTTTCCCTATTTCTAAAAGCACATGGTTACTGGTTTACAAAAATCCTGAGCAGTGACACTACCAAAAGGTCAAATCTTTGTCCTTCTCACCAGAACCTTTCCCCTCTGCTCTAGCAGCACAAAGATTACCCAGGCTGCCTTGTGTCCTATCATGATCCATTCTCTTTACACTGAGTTGGTGGAAAATGGGGACTGGTTGGGACATCTTCCGATGTGGTTCCCAAGGGCACCTTGTAACAGCTGTGGAAAAGAGATGAAAAATCAGGAGGCTAAGGAAATATATGTGTGACTCTCTCTGTTGCTTTTTTTCTCCCTCTGTTGCTTTTTTTCTCCCCACCTCTTTCTCTCTCTCTCCACCATCAGGCTATGCCTACTATAGAATCAGGCTAGTAGCTGCTCCTAACAGCCTCACTTTACATCTTTTGCTATTGTTACTGCACCAGCCAATCATGTAAAAAATGATATATTGACTTGGCAGGTGCTTCTGTTTTGAACATGATTAAATAACTTTTTATTGTCATCTTCAAAGCATTTTTATGGTCATTTACTGAGTGAAAGGAGCTCTGATTTTGTGAGCATCTGCCAGAATATGTTTGATCCTGTCATCATTTCTTCAGAAAATCACGCGCCTGTAGCTAGAGTGCAAGATACAGTAAGTGCATGAATTGTCCATTGCACTCTGCGCTTACAACACTGCCTTCATTGTCAATGATAACAACAGCAGGGGAGAGATCTTGGGAGTTAAGCTACCTGCTGTGTTCTCCTTGATGTTTGAGCTCTTGGATGCTGTATGAATCTCAGAGATGCAAAGAGTTGCTTCTTTGTTGATGCCCTATTTTATTGGTTATTCAAACACAGTATTTTGTTTGTAATTAGAGCCGGTTAGAAAGGAAGATTTCCATTTCACAAGTGATGCTGGGTATTTTGTTCCATACCAGCATGGTAGGATTACATTGCTGATGGAGATCTGGGCTGTGCTGCTCTGCAGATCTCCAGTAGGCACCCTATTTTAAATTCCCAGTTTCCCCCAGATTTTAGACAGAATTCACATGCCCCCACAAATGTCCCAATTCCAAAGAATCAGCCCTTTTCTTTGGAAAATCAGACAGAGCACTCCCTGTCAGCATTATCTATCTATGCAACGGCCTTCATTGACCTTCATCTGGGCTTACAGTCCCCACACACATCAAAATAGAAGTACTTATTGCTAGCTGAGTTAGGCTAGTAATACTGCATGGATGGAGAAAACAGAGTTACAAGTAGCACATCTTTGTTTAAATTTAGCAGTAACCAGCTGGCCACATTCTGTAGGAAGCAGGAAGGGAGGATTCATAGGGAGGAATCTGACAGAAAATCAAGCAGAGGCTATAAAAACATTTATCTAAAATGGCAGGATAATGAAAAAGGGATGCCAAGCAAAGAGCTTGCTGATCATCTGTGCATCACACTTATAACCTACTCTAGCTAGCTCATCCCACAGCATAGAGGGGGTATGCAGGTGTTTAGAAGGATCACTTGTTGTGGATGGTATTTTTTGCAAGTTTTTTTTCTGCAGAAAAAATTATTTGTTGTTTCATTACCACCCTCTGAGACAGGCTGTTAAAGCACAAGGTGAAAAAGGCAAAAAGTGAGAGAAGAGTATGAGAGTGTGAGCATTAATGGAAGTAACTGAAATGAGAGTAATGGGCAACAGAGGCTTGACTCTAGGAGGAAATCTGCATCCTGACTTATTACATCTTCCTTCCTTTCCGAACCGCTTGTGCCCATGAGCACTGAAGCACCTGAACATCTCTGTTCAGAGATGGCTCTGCTATCTGTGTTTATTTTGATGCTGACTTCTGCCGTAACACCCCTCAAAAGTGATTTTGAAAGTCATCAATTTCCTTCTCATAATATTACAAATAATTCATATTAAGTCATTTTTCATGGAAAAATTTGAAAGACAAAAGAGATAGTTAATGATAATGGCCTTTGATATTGCAACAAAATAGCTTATCACAACAGAAAGGCAAAATTATTTGCCTTCAAGACTTCTTTCATTTGGTTGGAAATATCAAGGGAAGGAGATATCTAACATGCCCATAAACATCTCTAAAGAAGAGATGATTCTGTTGGAGTTAATATGCTCGTTCTTGTCAGTTTGTGCCACATTTTCAACACCATGCCAAAAATCAGTAAGTCAGAGCTAAAAAATCGTAGGATGTATGTAAAGAATCATGAGACTTAAAGAAAAAGGGATACTCATTTTCCCTCTGATTTTTTTTTTTTTTTTTTTTTTTAAGAAAAATTTTGTTACATTTAAAATATTTTCTTGTTCTATTTTTTTCCTTCCAAAAGGGTGTGGTAAGCTCAATCAGAACTAAAATTATACATTTGTACATGCTGGCACTTCAGTTGACTTCAAGAACCAGGCCACTGACACAATTCCAAAGGCAGTCCTGTGAAAATCATGGGAGTTGACAAATCCTGCATTTTCTAAAGAAGGCTGACCCTGCTATAAAAGCTTGCCATTTGTGTGGCTGGATTTCCTGGTTGTGGGAGGCTGGGAGGGCTCTTTGCCATCGTGCTTCTCTAATTAACACTGTCACAAGGAGGTTCAGTAAATTCAGGTGGAATCTGTCATGGTGAGAGCAGAATGGTATATGAACTGTGGGAGGAGCAATATCTTAATTAAATACTTCTTGAATTTTATTTCACATTTCCTCTATTCTTCTGATAGTGTGGATCAATACTTAAAAGCACTATGTTGCCAGTTTGGTGGTTCTGCGCTTACTAACACTCACTGCTAAATAAACAAAGACTCTATCTGTATTTCTCAGCACAAGTTTGGAAGACACCTGAATGCCGTTTAAAGAAATTGGCCCATAAAGTCATAAATAAAATGATCCGGAAACATTTTGAAGTGCTAAAGAGATTGCTGAGTGTGGGATGCCCAGTGACTGGAAGCTGAGATCAGAGGAATCACTAGGTTCAATGTGCTGCATTCACAGTGTGTCTGTTTTAGAACCGGTTATGAGAAATGGGTCTCTTGAAGACTGTTTGTTCACTGTCAGGAGGAGAGGGCCTGTGCCAGCAGGGAGGGCTGCCTTTGTCTCATAGGCGGAGATCAGCTAGCAGAGCTGGAGTCTAGTGCTGCAAGAGAGAGGCAGGCTTGGAAGTGAAGAAGCAGGGCTAAACATCGCTGGAGTGTGTCTAGAGCTGTTCCCTCCTTCATGGGTCACAGCCATCTATTTTCCTTTAATACCAAGGATATTGATCTGCTGGGTCATTTGCAATAGTTGCAGACAATCATGCAGTAAATGTGGAAAGACTTCTGCTATGCACCTTTCACATACTAAAACTCACATGGCATTCTCTAAATTCCCTAGCATCCCAAGACATTTTGCACATTCTAATTTGTTCACATTTTAATAAGCCTTCAATATTAACAGCTAATTCCTCACCATAACAGAGAATGAGAGCAAAAGAGAAAGAGAAAGCAAATGAAAGAGAAAGAAGATGAAAACATGCACATAGGATGCACAAGATGTTAAAAAGTAATAATATTAGATGAAGCCAGGCACATCCAACAGCATTCTTGACATATTGTACAGGGTTTGGATGGAAAGAGCAGACTCTCCATATTGTTCAAGGCACCTCTGTGCAACAAATCAATCATATTCCAGACCGTGTAAGTAGTCAGAACACACTGCAATAGCTATTTGGTGTTTGTCTGTGGTTAACTTGTTGTACACTGCGGATTTGTGAACCCACTGTTTTAGTCTATGGAGACCTGAGGTTCAAGTATAGACAAACAGTTGATGCAAGCAAGCTTGGTTTCAGGGCGCTAAGAAAAACACATCATCTACATTTGCTAGAAATATCAAAACAGGTTTAAATGATCTTCTGTTTATCTAAGAAATTTCAGTTTGGGCCTCAGCTTTAGTCACATCCCATAACAAGCACTGCTATCCAGTAAGAAACAAAATCCCCAGTGGGACAGCAGAACTGTCCCCAGTTCTACCCAGCAGAACCGCATCATTCTGAGTTGATGTTTTGTGTTAGCAAGGACAAAGTAAAAGTGTGCATTATCACATACATCTTCTGGGAGATTTGGAGTCTCGGATGTGACTGCTACATGGGTGGGAGGGATGCAGGTGAAGTGGCAGCTTATATTGGGCAGGGTGTGTGGGGGAAGAATCCAACTCAGAATATTTGCTGGGACTACTTTCTTAACTGCTAAACGTTTTACACAGTAAAAAGGTTGGGGTTTCTCCACCTTGCTAATCAGGAAGGAGGTAGATTGTAGCAATGAAACAATTATGAAAATCAGGAAGCAATTTAATTGTCTGAAAACAGTTAATTAGAAAGAACATCATTTTCTTAAATGATAGTAATCATTCTCCTGGGGATTAAAGAATAGCTGATTTTAACTTCAGGCAAAAGTACTATCAGAAATAAAATGATTGAAAGAAAAGTGAAAATAAATAAGTCTCTTTCCCCAGGTTCTCTGAAGCATTATTCATATGACAAGCTTCCTCTCCCTGATTTTTTTTCTTTTTTTTTCTTTCTTTTTTTTTTTTTTGTTTTGTTTTGTTTTGTTTTGTTTTGTTTACTATATAGACATTATTCTGCCAGTATTTCTCTATAGGACAATAGCATCTAAGCTCCTCAGCAGGAGGAGGGCTCCACATTGCGGCAGGAACTGTCTAAGTATATGGCAATATACAGGCAGACCCTCCCTCACAGGCCAAAAAAGGAAAAGAAAAAAATAAACAACAAAAGAGTACAATAAGCAATTCAAAGTCCTTGTTTTCTTAAAATACCCTTGGCTATATTTGAGCATTATTTTTTCAGGGAAAGAACAGAGGAAGAGCACAGAAGATACCTGCAAAGTGATAAGGCATGTATTTTAGGTGGATTATCTGAAGACAAAGTGGTGCTGGACACTTGATGCCACTTAAAACAAGACCCTTATGCCATTAGGTGTGAATTTGGAAGCTTAATTACGCTGTCTAAAAACTCAGATTTTGGCACAGAGTATTAGAGTGATAGTTAAGGCCTGTCTCATTCAAAGAAGCCCTTAGCACCTGCTTGCCTTGTTTAAAGCTCATTGTCCCATGCTTGCCCAGAAACTGAGTCATAGGAGAGATAAGTAATAACTATTACATATGCTAATGCATTCAAATTCATTTTTATTTGCAAAGCTAAGAATTGAAGCCAGGATGCTCCAGAAATGAGGTGGCACCTTGGGCGGATTGGCCCTGACATAGTCTTTCAACAACCCATCATACTTAAATTTTGGGAGGAATTTCTGCCTCATTAAGCTCAGACCATAGTGGAAGTTCCTTCAACAGGCAATTGCTCAATATTTTACATTTTTTCCTGTTCTTCATATTATTTGTCTCAAGTTACAAGAGTAGCAGTAGTTAAGAGGAAGATATCAGTACAACTGTGATGTAAAGGAGACTTGTATAATCTTTGGCTTTCAAAGAATGAGGTGGAAAGTAAGAGAGAAAGAAAGCTCTTTCTTCACCTCTCTAGCTGATGAGATCAGTGCTAGGGCATTATGTTTATTGCTTGTATACATATTTTCAAATCACATCACAGGACAGCTTGCAAACAAGCAACAACATGATTCAAGAAAGACAGTAACAAAGGGGCAATAGACTTTAAACAACGTATATCTACTTGACTAAGTAGAAACAAGTTTGCAAGATCACTCCACTACAGTGTGAAGATCTCTTTTGAAAGACATATGGGATTACTAAACTAATTTTTATGTGAAGAGACACATGAAATGTTGTTGCTGAACATCCTGCAACGAGAGCATGATCCATGTGATCAGCTGAGCTCCAGTGCTCCTGGAGGCAAAAGCCTTGTCTGCCTTGAGGAGAATGGCACATAAAAATGTAGTGAAAGATAAATCCAAGTTTGGAGAAGAGCACACAGTTGGAAGCATGAGGATAATTAACAGGGTAAGGACCCAAGGACCCTGTTGATGAAGACTCAAGGCCCCTCTGCAAAGCATGCTTAAATTGCACTCAAGTCACTCAAGACTCATTACAGATCTTCACAGAAACATGAAATGACTGTTGATATACAGGAAGCTGGACAAGGCAATTCATTGCTTTCTGATTTTATTCCTGTCAGTAAAACAGAGCAGGAGCAATGCTAAGGGATAGTTCTGTGGGGCATATCACAGTCCTGTTTTGCAGACTGTATTCTTGAAGTGTGTAAGCAAGAAAGACCTGAGAATTGCAGAAAAGAGGACCTAACCCTGCTTCCCAAGGCAAATTCTAACTCAAGGATTGCATGTGAAATCTTAACCTTCCCACTCAGCCATTGTGATTGGAGAAGCTGTTGTTTTGGTTTGTATTTCTTGTTGTAAATCAGGTTCTTTTTCAGGCTGAGTAGCACCTTTCACCAGTAGTGCTCAGTCTGAGACTAAACATCCTACTTGTAGACTAAGTCACTACTTAATGCAAGAATGGCTGTGGCAGAATCTGGCTGCAGCAATGCTCTTGTGTTGAGGAGCACTTTAGTCACCATCAGGCCTTGTTTGTTTTCATCAGAGAATCACTTATGGAGTCAAGAAGTTCTTCATGCAGGCATGCAAGATCTAGGAAAATATATTATGTAAAATGTGCCTTAAATTATACTGGAGTAATTCTTTTTGTCTGTGCAGATTATTAACCCATGTGGTGAATGCTGCAGCTTAGTGATTGTTCCCATTACATCTTTTTGCCTGAGGGCAGCACACCTAGCTTGGTGACACAGAACAGGAGAAGCTCTTCCATCACCCACTCAATATCTCACCTTCAAATCTGAAAGCATAACTTCTGTTTTCCAAACTACAGTAGTGAAATTTCCACTCTTTTTTTTTTTTTTTTTTTTTTTTTTCAGTATTTCTAATTATTTCTCTCTCTTTCTTAAATAGAGCAGACTTTTTGTTGGTATTTTGGAATTCCTTTCTTGGAATTCCTTTTGGAACATGTTTGTGGGTACTCCTTATGGAATACAAGAACAACCGCTCCTGAAAGAAAGGCTGCCTGTGTGGAAACCAGGCATAGTGGTGGAAAAGCAGAGGAATGCAGTCTCAAGAAGTCAGTCAGACTGCCCTTTTCTTGACTGCTAGCTGAAAACGTGCCATCCCTCAGTTCAAGTATCTCATGGAGAGCCTGTGCTACTGTGTTCTTGTCCTGTACACAGGCCGAAAACCACAATGGTAACAGCTCTTCCTAGTGGACTCACAGCAGTGGAAAAGTATGACTAACTGAAGCGAGATTTCCAGACAGTTCATGACCGTTGAAACTACACACTGTGATAAGCACAGAAGTTAAGGCAATGGCTATAGTTACAAAGCAGTACCAAAAATGTCTTCCTATTGACGTTATTAACTCCAATTTGCCTTGGTAGAGGCAAGCTAGCGCAGAAAGAGCTATACTACCTCTTCTGGCACATGCCTGCAGGTATATTTACCATCTGCACAAGCCCAGAACAAACCAGAAATGTAATACTTCTGAAATTTTTATAAAATGAGGTTGGAATCAGCAGAGACTTGGGAAAGCCCATTATTGTAGAGTCTCTGAGATCAGCAAATGTCTAGGCCACTGAGAATAAAAATCATTAGCATGCCATGGACTGCAGGACAGGATGTGCAAGCTTGAATGTGATAGGACCATTTAGAATAAATAAAAAAAAGCTGCAGATGTTAATTCCCATTTTCTTGGCCAGGCAAGGAAATATAGAAGAGAGCTTTTACTTAAGAGGTCCCAGCAGCATAACCTTCTACATGTAAGAATATGCTTTACAAAATGGATATAGATTTCAAGTGAGAAGACAGAAACAAAGTTGGGAAAAAGTAGAAGATGGCTAGGTGGATGCCTTCTGAAATTTACATGGACTAGATAATAAGATAACACAAAGATAATACAATAACAATAAGATTAGCTATTTTACCTTACACTAATTTCCTTAGCTCTCATAATTAAGTTTGCTAAGGTTAAAGTGCAAAGCCAGATTATATAAAGCTGACATCTTTAAAACGTCTCCAAAGTCCCACATGATCCTTGGAAGAAGCAAGAGCAAAGTGATCTTTTTTTAAAGGCAGTGCTTACAGGAGATGGCTGTTCCTCTGCTGGGATTGCAGCTGCATGGAGGGTATCAAACCAGAAACTGGAGGCCCATTGTAGTGATAAGACTACTCACTCCACAGTAAAATGAAGATTAATTAGGTCCAAATTCAGACTTCTAGAGCAGGTTTGCAATGATCCAACAGCAATCTGGTGATCCCCACTCCCAGTCCAGTTTTAGAGTCCATTTGGCCAGAGAAGATTGTTCTACAGTTGCCCAGTTGCAGGCTTTTAAAATTAAAATAGGATGAAGAGAAGTCAGAGGAGGATCAAAGCATCAGTAACTGACAGGGAAGCAGACAAAATTAAATATTTTGAGGTAATAAAGAACTGGATATCTGCTCCTTTACCACTTTCTGTAGGCTATCCTCCATCCTTGGCAAGCACTGCCACCTCTAAAAAATGCTACGAGTTTCTCAGCCCACCCAAAGGGCAGTCTTCCTTGTCATTTGATTTCTCCTTTCCAATCTTTCAATATCCTCATTTTTTTCCCTTTATTTTTGGCCTTCGTAAATCACTAGGAAAAAATCACAATTGCGACAAATATGATGCGACAAATATATATATATTCTGCAGAGTATTTAAGTGTTTAAGTTTTCTCATGCTTCTCATACAGTATTCCCCAAAATAAGTGGGAAAGTTCTCCTAATTTAACAGCATCAACTGGGCCCTGCACAAACTTCCTAATATAGAGAGATGAACAACCTGAGCACGTGAAGTCAGCCCCATCTCCAGGAAGCAATGACTCTATGTTAATTATGAATACTTCCCAAGAAAATGAATTTGAATTATGCTAAAAATGATCAGTTATGAAGTCTAGATAGATTGTTACATTCTACTGCAGTACAAAGGTACTGATCTCTTTCTGTTTGAATTAAAAATGTTCATAATATGCAAAAAATCTCTAGCTATATGCCTAATCCCCTAGAGGGCAGTATGACCTAAAAATAAATTAAAGTGAGACCTGCAATTACTATTTTTCAAATGCTGCTTATATTAAGCAAGATTGTGTTTCCTCCTTTCTCTGCCAAACTGACACAGAGGTGCAAGAAATAAGAAGATAGTTATGGTCTCCAAATTTTATGAGAAAATGGATGTAATATGAGAAATACTGCGTTGTATCAATTTCTTTAGCTTGCTTAATACATATGCTTAATTTTGTAAAGCCAAAGCTGTGTATGTTGTACTTAAGGGTTCTCTCTGATGGTTTCTTAAGAGGGCTTTTATGGATAGAATTTCAGATGGTCTCAGACCCCTTTGGCTTGAACCAGAGGCATGAGATGAATTTAGGCACCTGATGTGCAGGAGATGGAAGCACTGGCTCATTAAGCAGACACTGACAGGGTCTGGCACTCTAAGGTAGCCCAAATGCTCACTGAAGTGCCTCAATCCCCCAGGCACTTCTGGAGTCTGAGTGAAGAGCAGATGAGTGCCTCTGATGCAGATGAGGAAGCCTCTGTCCCAAACTGTATAACTGGATATTACATACCAAATGAGGCTCTCAGAATATCTTTGTATTGCCAGTGTGACCCTTCTGTTTGATATTAACTGAAGTAAGGAATGATGAGCTTGAACCCCTTAGTGGCAGTTTGCCTAATACAAACACAGTTCCCATTTGTACCTAAGCTCTCATTCCCTTTCCATCCAGAGCTCCACTTTCTGGTTTGAGGAAACAAAGCCTTACTTCCTTGGTTATCTGAGCAGAAAGAATATGGACACACCAGAAAACACAACATGTTTGTCACACGGAACTGAAACATAATTTTGTTTAACAGTGGGGAATGTCAAATGGGCATGAGTAACCTCCAGCAAACACCGACATCCTTCCAGAAATTGCAGTCTCTCTTTCCACATGGATTATGTACTGTTTATTTGTCCTCATTTGGGATGAAAACAGTTTTTCAAGGACTAAAGGAAGATATCTTGTGGGGAAGATATCTCTGGTTGCCTCTAAAAATTGCAGAAAGTGAACCCAGAGGACTTGTAACTGTTGTTTATTTCTCACTAGAAAGAGCAGCATGTCTTATTCAATGAGCAGGCTTCACAGAAGCCTAGATGACAAGCCATCAAGAACCCTTCAACTGAAGGCTGTTTTTAATGGTTAAAAAAAAAAAAAAAGCAAGGCTGGAGAAGGATAATGGTCCAGGATGACTTGATTTGGAAAAGGGGAAAGAAAAGCCTTCTAGTACAAGGGTGCTGTGTAGGTGTACATGTTTTCATGTTGATGTTATTGCAGGAAGCATTTTTAGTTTGCATTGATCCCAGACCACTTAAAGACAGTTGTACAAATTCTTGGAAGGTTGAAGAACAAAAGAAAATAAACTGTAAATAATTGAATTAAAAAACAAACAAATTAAAAACCAAACCAAAACAAAACACAACCAAACATGAATTGTTTCTAGTTACCAAAGATAAAAAAGAATAACTCATTATTTTCCAAAGTACTTAGTTCATTCCCCCAAACTTGTTTTGGGGTCAGTTTTACTGCACAGTGAAATACTGATACAATACTTGATATTCTCCTGCAATAGAATTATATATATATATATATATATAATTTTTTAAAAGGCATTTTTAAAGAACTAACTGGCAATTACATTGAAATTACTTACATTGCTGAGTGTGACTGTTGGATCTGATGACATGTTTTAGGTTAACTAGTTTACATTTCTTTTGAAGTGAATTTCCTAGCGACAATGTTTGCACTATTCACCTGCCTCATCAAGGCCTGTTTAGAATACAGTGCTTAATACAGTTTTTAACCCATTATAAAGCCATGCACAGATAATTTAAAATGATCATAACAACTAACAAACACGTAATCAAGGAGCTCTTAAAATGTATTAAAATTCAGGTCTCTCGCTATTAGCAAAACCGCTTCATTAACATATTAAGACAATGTTCATTTGATAATTAGCTTCTGTTTTCTTCGCATCCTGGCAGTTAAATCATCCCTGTGTAGCCAGAGTGAAAAAGTTTTTGCTTCTTCAAGGTACCTTCTGTGAAGTATCTGTGGATTTCTCATCATTTTTAAGCAACACTGCATTTTCTTCTTTTACTCTATATCTTTAATGTTGCGGATCAAGCAAGTTGATCCCATTTCTATGGCAAACATGGGAGTTTTCAAATCTGAGGGCTCAAAACACAGAAAACAATGGGCCTCTTTTCTCTCTTGGGCTTATGCTTCTCTTGAGGCTCAAGGGAAATAATTTCACAACTTCTTGTGCATTCTCTCCATGGCACTTCTGTGCCCCAAGGAGGGCTCAGAGACTGGCAGAGAAGAACAACTGGTCAAAGAACATTGATTAGTAGAATTGTAATTCTCTGTCCTTTTTCAAATCAGCATTTACACATTCCAAACAGAATTATTCAAGGGTGGAGGGGGTAAGAGGCACTAGTATTTAAATATTTAGCAATATTTAATCCCCGAAATGAGACACTTGATTCTAGATTTTGCCTGACTTCAAATGTCAGAGACATCTGCTGAGATACCTCTGGGATGCATATGCTGTCCTGTATGTGCAGTCTTTTTCACTGTACTTCTATGCTGAACTGGTTGACATAGTGAAGAAAGAAGAAAGCACGGATTATTTATGTGAGACTGTTCCAGCTCATATCCTGAATGCATCTTCCACCTATGATCATATCACCAGCAGTTCCAGAGAAAAGTTCACTTCTGTTCCCATAGATTTGCAATAAATGGAGTTACAGATATACAGGTTAGACCAAATGTTTGTAACTTTCCCTGACATACGTTTAATGTGAGTAGTCTTTTAGAGCTAAATAGTAATTCTTTCTGAAATAATAGGCACTGAATGCTTCAGGTGTGAGTAGTATGGTGGCAGAACTGTCCAGAATGATCTTAAAACACTAAGTATTAAACAGTTGATGAAATTTAGTATAGGTGAACATTAGATGGTGCACATCAAAAACCAAAATCCCATGCTAAATTCAGGTATAGTATTATTAGCTCAGAAATAAATACTCAGGAATGAAAGGTTATAACAGACAGTCATCTCAATGCTTAGTCCAGGTAACAATGGAAATTGAATGTTAAAAATGCCTAGGAAAGGAAAAGAGAACAAAGGAGAAAACATAATACTATTATATAAATTCATGGTACATCTGCATCCTGAACACTCTGTACAGTTCTTTTTGCCCATTTCAAAAAGTACAAAGCAGAATCTGAAAAAGCTCAGAGGTTAACACGGGTATGAAATGATTTACTCAAAAAGGTGAGATTTCTTCAGCCTGAAAAGATGTAAGAGAGTGGAAATATACTGGAGGTGTAGAAAGTCCTGTGTGCCTGTAGCAAATACTCATTGATTGTCCCTCTCTCAGTGCAAGAGCAAGGGAGCATTCCATGACACTGGCAGGTGGGAGTTGATAAACAAACAAAAAGGAGATCGTTCTCCACATGTTGTTGTTAAATAAATGAATTTTTTATCAAAAGACACTGTGGGTACTAAAACTGTTCATGAACTCAAGGAGACGGAAAAAGTTCAAATAACACACACTCAGCAAAGATTATTAAGAGCCAAGTCTGGTTCAGGAGATCTCCAAGCCACAAGTTGCTGGAGATTGGAAGGTTATTTTGGAGAACTGTCACTGTGATTTCTCTATCCTCTTGCTCTCCACTACATATCTACTTTTGGTTATTACAGGATATTGGCTAGGTGAACCTTTGATCTAATACAGTGCTGAAGCTCTTACAGTCTTGCATTGGGTAAGACTCAACTCTGGGAAAGCCCTTATGGTAGGAATTTCATTACAGGTGCCCGCAGACAAATGACAGTATCTGTTCATTGTAACAGAAATGAAGTGAAGCTGTCAGAGAGAAAATGTACCTACAGCAAACAACTGTTCACTGCTTTTTATTTCATTTTGCGCTGACTGTTTTGTGTAGCTATTTCAGATACATGCTTAAGAAATCATACAGCATGCCTGATGTCTTCTCACTATTGATAATGGTTTATTATATTTCTTATTCTTTTGTTGTCAAATTATATGCACTGATTGCACAATATCCACAGAATTATTTTCATTTTCACTAGCACACACTCTGAATGAAATAAATAGGGGGAAGAAGATTGCGTATTTTCATATATTGTCTCAGATGTTAGATGTCATGTTGGACAATCTTGTATCTTTTGCCTCAGAATGTATTCATCTCTTCTTTGATATCAAGGGCAGGTGGAGCAGCATATCCTTTTCATCCATTCATTTATTTCTGAAATTATGAGAAAAGCACTCTCAGAAAACATCAAGAAAAATGCATAAAAATACGTAAGAAAAAGAGAACAATGTATTTAAGCTGATGGCAGGTTCCCCTCCCCTCTTCTGTCACTTCACCTAATTGAGTCCTCTTAGAGGTCCTAAAAAGTTACTTTCTTCCTTCTGCCACAAGGTTCTACACAATGACATGTGGCCACCTCCTTGCTCTGGGACTGCCACACTGCTCGGGGCATAGAAACAGCCTTCCGTGTTGTGCTGGGAGCTCTCCTGCAGAGATCAGCCTGGCCACCGATCCCTCCCAGCCAAGGCTGATGAAGAAGGTCTCATATCAGCTTGGGACACACTCTTACCACTACGCTCCTTTCTTTTTCCATGTCTTGAGCAACTATTGTGCAGATGTTCCCATTTCTGAAGAAACTTGCACCTGGGATGGTAGGGGTTGGATCAGTGGGCTCCTGTGGAGAGATGAAAGCACCCCTGAGGAAGCAGCACAAACTAGCAAAAACCTTTGCCCCGCAGAAGATACTGTCTAGGAGTGACATGGGTGAAACCTACTAGCTCCTGGTTTTCTTCATGTCATTGCCTTTGGCAAACCACTTCAAATTCATCAGGTTGCATTCATTAGCATTCATGTATCCAGTGTTATCAACAACACAACTTTCTGAAGCAACTTTGACATTCAGGATGTAAAACAAAGATATTCCTCTCTCTAAATATGCAAAATACTTGACCTTGAGTCTGACAGAACTTTTCCAGATGCTGTGATATATTTAACCTTCACTTTCAGAGTTTCAAAAATTAAGTCTTGAGGTGTTGAAAGCCCCAGATATTTTTTAATGGAAAGAGAAAAAATGGCAAATCAGCCACAGAGATGGCTCTGCCGAAAGATGCAGCTGCATCAGTGTGACTGGGTAGAAAAAAAAAAATGTTTTTAAAACAGAAACTGCTGATGCTGCTTTTGGTGAAGCCTCTGCAGCAGCTGTGATGGCTTTTAACTTTGAGTTTTCAGTGGGAAACAGATAATTCTTGAATTGCCATTATGAAAAACAGAGGCAGGCTTCAGAATGTCAGGTCAGGTTGAGGAGCAGGTGTAAGGTGAGCTGTGACTCGAACTCACTTGAATAGCAGGACTGAGCAGTATGCTGGGACTAAGTACAGAGTACAAAAGGGTTGTCAGCCTTCCAGCTCCAGTTAGCCCCAAGACAAGCTGCTTTGGTGTTGGGTGGCAGCAGTGATGCCCAGAAAGTTGTCTCTTCATAGCTGACTTTAGAACAAAGCAAAAAAGTAAAAGTCAGCTGAGAGGAGAAGCCTGTTATCCCAGAGCATGGGCAGCCTCCTGATCTTCAGCCCCTGTGCCTGCTGTTCAGCCTACAGATGCTGCACACAAGGTGAGGAGCTTTGGAGCACAGTCTCTGATTAAACACCTGAAAAAGGAAGAATCTTCCAAACCAGACTCTCCTTCTATGTGAGAAAAGGACTGCAAGGCAGTTGGTTTTAAGTTCTATGTCTGTGGAGAAAACTCACTCCCGGGTGAGCAGAGGGCTGAGAAACAATCCTGTTAAACGCTGACTGAAAACAGAATGTATTTGAGAAAAGCTCTGTTTTTGAGCAATTAACATTTTGAGAGATAAATGTTTTGTAGAGCATTTTCTAACTAGCTCCGCTTGAATCTCTCCCAGGGAGAAAGCAGAAATGATTCTGCAGCTCATGGGTGGTTCACACTGATCTCTCAAAAAGACCCTTCATTTTCTTTCAGGGAATAGAAACTTCTGTACTTCAATAGCTCTGTCTGTGAGATCTGGCACTAATGTTTTCTTTCTTTGTATATACAAGTTAGCAAGACTTGCAGCAAGGTTATCCTACATTTTTTTCAGGGATTTTAACCTTGAACCCACTCTATTTCCTGGCTAAGAGTTATTAGAATTAGCATTTGGGATTTATTCATGAGTGAGTCAGAGACCAGAGCTTCACAATAAATTTCTCCAAGTGACATTCTGTTTCTCTTCTACCCCTTTAAAATTTCCTTTCTTGGTCCTATGCAAGCTTCACATCCCTGAAGGAAACTGGTGACAATACTGCACTCTAATGGCAAAAGCAAAGGATCTGCAGAAAGATTAATAAAAACTGAGGGCACACATAATGTATTGAAATGTAGTGAAAGCAGAAAGTCTTTTTCAATTTCTGTGAGAACAAATGTTAAGGGTTTCACAGCAGATCTGCTTTCTTCGCAGCTTCCTAAAGCGTGAGAAAAGGTCTATTGGAGCTGCAATTTATTCATCCTTGATGGGAGAGAAATGTAACACAGGCTTCGTTTATGGGTTGGGAGGACTCAAAAGGTGGTTTCTCACATATCTGTACTTCGTACTTATAGGAATAGGAAAAGAAATCCACCAGCCAAGA
The DNA here is from genome assembly GCF_019232065.1 of Centrocercus urophasianus. Taxonomy (NCBI): domain Eukaryota; kingdom Metazoa; phylum Chordata; class Aves; order Galliformes; family Phasianidae; genus Centrocercus; species Centrocercus urophasianus. The sequence goes on along the minus strand of NW_024884586.1, from coordinate 29,872,416 downwards.
ACAATGGATATGACACGAGAAGGCTGATGGACCAAACACAACACTCCTACCTGACTCAGCACTGAGTATTTGATGCTAACTTTAGCATTATGTTGAGATGCTTGCATTAAGTGTGTCTCTCTTTAGTCAGTATCTCTGCTTATCTCATTTTTTCTGAGTCGTCAAAGTGATCCCACTGGTCAGATCCTTATGGTCTGAAAATCTTGAAAGCATGCTTAGATTTAGGATCAAATTTCCATTCCTTCCTATAGGACTGAGTAGGACCAGAGTCATCTTCTTCCTTCTTGAGACCACAAATTCACTTTTATTTTGACAACTAAATTAGGGCCACCTGTCACCTGCCCAGAAATTCTAACCTGATCATGATTCTTGTTCTGAATCTGAGAAATACTGTTTCCCAGGCTCAGAAGTTTGCAAGCTCTGTTGTCCTTCCATTTTATATATATATATATTTATATTTTATATATAAAATTATATATATATAATTATAATTATAATTTAAAATATTTTAAATATTATAAAAATAATAATTATTATTATTATCATTATCTCAGAAAATTGGCTTCACAAGGTTTGGAATAGGGCAGGATAAAGTGACTGGTGAAAGAAACAAGAAGATGGATTGAATTTTCCTATATAGAGTAGGGAAAAAGAGACTCATGATCCTGAGGACTCACACCCTATGCTATTATCCAGGGGATCTGAAGCCACTCAGCATAAATGTTGCTGTTTCAAAATTAGGGATCAGAAAAAATGGATAGAATTGAGAATAAGGGTGGTGGGAGGGGGA
>NW_024884586.1:29852209-29871526 GCF_019232065.1 Centrocercus urophasianus | reverse complement strand
AAGACTGCCAACCAAAGTCCAGAAAAATGCTTGTTTATTTGTTTTTCCTGAAATTGCTTACTATCTTTTTGCCTATTACAAGAAGAACCCACTTTAATGGGAAATTGGATAATCTGTGGTAAGATTTCAGTAGACTATATGTAAAGGTTTCACTGGAATTTCTTTAAGATGTGGCACTGCTTTCAATGCTCAGTAGATTGGACTGAATTTCCCTAGGATTTTTCAGGCTCTATAATGTGATCTGAACAAGGGAAAAATTTGATTAAATGCATTGCTTTTAAATTATTCCTTTCAATACTGCAAGTAGATTTTGGCCAGACAATTATTTGATTCTCTTGTTTTTTATTTACTTTTTCCCTGATTTTCTTATTTTCTATGCTGCTTGAAGGCTTAACATTGTGAAAAACTTCCCAAATAAAAGAAGTTTGTTTAACAATTTTGTCGTGGACCAGCAAAACATTCTCCATATTTGTTAACAGGCAGACTTCCTTTGTATGAGAAAATGAGAGGAGAGGAGAGGAGAGGAGAGGAGAGGAGAGGAAAATCAAAAGAATTCCTTTAGGATGTTTGAATGGGTAAACTCAATCTCTAGATGTTTGTACTTGAAAAAAAATTGTCCTAGACACACCAAGCATATGAACAGCATTTGACATTTAGCTCCCAATATATTAAAATCAGTACTGGTTTTTGTTGGTTGTGAGAACAAGGTCTGCAGCCTCAGTGCACTCTTTCTTCCAGTGACCAGTTCTTGCTCATCAATCAATATTTACTTGAAATCTAACAGGATAATAACATCAGTAGCATAGAAGTAGAAGTAACCTCTGTGTTGCTCAGACCTGCCTCTAGATAGGTGGTCTTCTCTTGGGATAGGAAGCAGCAAACCCTCTGGGGCAGCAGCAGTCAGTGTTGTACTCCTGGGTGCTGGAGAACAGGGAGGCTTCTGCAGTTGGTACCAGAACGCATTCAGTCCATTACTTTCTCTCTAATTTCCTTTCTTCTTTCCCTTCTTACTGGATTCTCTTCGGTCCCTTTATCCTGCGCACTCTCTCCACTATTCAGGCTGATCCATGAGCATGCTCCAGAAGGACTTTTCTTTTTCACTCCTGCACCATCCCACTCATGCTCAGACTGTGTACTTTCTGGTGAAGGAAAAGGGAGAAAAATTTGCTCCCTCTGTACCCTATGGAAACGTGTGCACACAGAAAGAATAAAATAGCAGTAGTGATCCCCAAACAGGTGTTTTACAAAATGACTCCTAAGCCAGCACCTGAAAGGACAGAACTTCTTTGCTGGAATGTAAGGATCTTGTAATTAAATCCAAAATACAGTGTTTCAGATATGTCCCTGGCAGGAAAGTAATGACCTCTGGATACTGATGTATATGAAAAAAAATACTATGTATTTCTTTAGGAGCTTTAATGAATTACCTTTTACTGCAAAGGGTGCTCAAATTTTTTCATAAAGCCAACTCCGCAAACTAAACATACAATGAAGTAGATATATTTTTATTAAGGGAGATAAAATTTCTATTCCTTCATTTTATTACAAAAGATTCAAAAAAACGACATGTTCTGGCCTTAAGTATCAGACTTACATTTTGTCTTTTGTTATCACTTACAATAGCGCTGCTGCTTGAATACTCAGCCATATCAAATGTAAGTTATTTGTATATCTCCATCCTCTCAGGAAATCTTGACCTTGAAATAGAATAAATATGTAACATGTTCACTGGCAACACCACCAGTGCTAAAAAACATAGGCTTGGAACAAAAACATGCAAAAGATGAGCTTGTGCAGTGGTGTTTGATTCATTGTTGCAAAATGAGGAATTACAGTTTAAATGTTTTGCTGCCTTTGAATGACCCTTCATTTGTAATTGATTCAGCTCAACAGACTGCAACTCTAAAACCGTTGAGATATGGAACTTATTTGTCCCATGTTTAGAGTATTCTTCAGTCACTCTACCAAAATCGAACTGCATAGGATGGGATCTTTTCCATTGTAAGTGCTCTGATAATGTGCCACATTAACTTAGATTCTGAGATGGCTGTTATTCAGGCTGAGATTTTCAGGAGACTATCAGGAGTAAACAAATCATATTTAGAATTTGTTGATTGGATCCATAAAAATAAGTAAATTGTACATAAACCAAAACCTATAAATAATCCCACAATATGAAAAATAAATGGAAATCCTTTGAATCCCTTTAATAACTACTTGAATCAAATTTGAGTGTTCTCTGTAAGTGACCATATATATGTAACATACTTAAACATCAGTAAGACTAACAAACCTCAAGATACCTACGTTAATAACGGAGGGCATGATCAGGTACAGCCAAACTGGCAAAGCTTGAAGAATGTTATTTTTAGACAAAGACTTGAAGGACTGTCCTCCAGTAAGGCAGGACAGTAGGGTAGAAAAGTTACAGCACATGGCATGTATCCTCCTTTTACCACCACCCCAATATGAAGATGGGCTGTAGCCACAAAGACACCAAAAAGAAACAGACATATACTTCATGTAGGATTTATGAAAGACAATGTAAACAATTGGAGTCAAGGTATTGCTTCACAATAAAATTAATTCCCAAAAGATGTAAAAGTCCAATCCAAAATTCTGCTTGTACCATCACAGGAAACCAAGAAATACTGGGAGGACTCAAAAAACTGCTTGGACAAATGCACTGTTGTGCTTATGGTCTTGTGGGTGTGAGAAAACAAGTAAGTGAAATCTGTGGGAAAAGTAACATGAGGAACTGTAGTCAGTTTTGTTTAAAATAAATATCACTTTTGCTTTCCTAAAGCTCTAGAATTGTGTTTTGTTGCACTAATTTCCTTCAAGAGCACTAAAGCATGAGTTATAAATGACCTGTTGGACTGAAACAATAAGCGCTAATGTGGCAAGCTGGAGAAGGTGCCCAGAGGGTTCTTACAGAGACTGAAACTAGCTTTGATTTTATTTAATCTATTTACTGTGATTAGGGAGGGTGGGGGTGGGGGTGGAGGTAAAAGGTTAGAAACATACTGATGGCATTTGCAGATGATTCTTCCCTGGGACATGTTCCTGTTTTTCACTAGAGACATCATGTTATATTGATGTATAATAAGAAAGGACTAAAGGAGCCTGGGGAGATGTTAGAAATAAAAGGACAAAATTGATCTAGGAAAAAGCAGAAAGTGAAGAATCTGGAGGAATGAAGGAAAGCCCAGAACAAGGCTGTTTAATTGGAGTGATGAATCATGTCGTTCACATCATTATGCATATATTAACAGTAGAGAGGAAGTACTCCCTGAAATGTGTTGTCCGGCAAATACTTCTTATGCTCTATGACTAATGAAATAATCTAACTGTCTTACTGATGTGGTTGAACAGCAGGAGAGCATTCATGCTAGGAAAAAGAAGTGCCATTTGAGAACTGCAAATTAAGGAAAAGAATCATTTATTAGTTCTGCATTTTTATTTCAAAGAATAAGGGTAAGAGAAGAGAAGGATGTGAACTTTTACAGCAATATACCATGCCAAGGAATCCAGAGTCCACATTGCTACAATTAAAAAAAAAAAAAAGTTAATGCAACTGAAAAACAACATTTGAGAAAAGGTAGTGATGCTCCATCTTGAGCAAAGAGAGACGATCAGAAACTGAAAGACTAGTTCTTCGCTCTCAGGGCTAATTCTGTAGTTCAGCTCTGAGAAAGAGGATTTCAAAACACTGCAGAGACCCATCAAGAGTCACTCTTCAAAGGTGGTTTTGATGACCAAAAGAAGAGCTAGATTCAACTCAGCTAACTGGAGATGTCAATATGCAGATTTCAACTTACAGACAGCTATATGAAGTGCTTTTCGTAAGCAATATAGGAAAGCAAGTATTTCTATAGTGAGTCAACGCCTCCCAGCAGGATAAAACAGGATATCTATAGCATAAGAATGTGACAGAAAAATCATGGCTAAAAGTGATGGAATAACTACACGAGTGAATAAAAGCTGTAGCTCAAATTAGCAAGAAAGTAAATGGTTTAACATTGGAAAATTTGGGGCAGGAGGAGAAAGACCCTCAAGGAAAGCAAAAAACACCAAGAATAGACAAAGCGTTAGAAAAGGAAAAATCAATCCTCCACTGTTGGATATAAAATGCATAACCTGTAATTGTCACCATGGCCAACAGTGATTTGCTGGCTCTAGTTGCTCCTGTTCTAGCAACTACACAAAATTCTGCAGAGGCCAAATAAGAAGTGAGATGCTGTTCAGCTGGCACAAGTAGATGAAGGTACTGGCCTTTGGGATGAGGTAAGCTCATTCAGATCTATTCAGGAATCTTGGTCATGTACTCCAATTAAGAAGGAAAAAACTATCAGACTAGTTGCCCATCTAATCCTGTTATTTTGTGCAATTCACAAAATGGATTGTGTCATGAAAAACTGGTACTGCTTTTTCCAGCAAATTTACTGCACATTAAAATTATGTATTTGAGCAAGTAGAAGTGGTAGAGTTCAAGTTTGTTTTCTGTTTCTCATGATTCATCTGTAAGCACACAAATAAATTAAGCAGCCATGGGACCATCAGAACTACCAGATGCAGTGATGTGAAAGAATTTTAGTCTGGCCTATTGGAGAAGAAAATTGCAAAACTGGGTCATGAGAAAAATTTTTTTTAAAAAATCAAAGTTCCCAGTTGGCAAGAGGTTGTAAATGTACAAGGGTAGTTTTTAAAAATGAACGTTATCGACACATCCTGTATTGTATTACAAAGCTTTAAACAATTGTGACAGTAGACTTTGCTTAGTTAAAAAAGAGCTTGTCCCTGACTCTTCTCTCAAGTATTCCTGGAGTAACTACTGAAGTTGATACGATTATATTCCAGTCACATACCTTTCGGAATCTAGCCCTATGATTCTGTTATGCATGTGGATGGAGAGTAAGGAAATCTGTTGTTTTGGTGGTTTTTTTTTTGTTTTTTTTTTGTTTTTTTTTTATATATATATTTGTTTGCTCATTTTTTTCCAAAGAGAAAAATGAAGCATGTGATGTGGAAAAGAAAGGAGATGTAGCAAGAATTAATTAAAATAAATAATTAGCAGAAAGAAACTGGATATAGAAGAAAGATGTGAATGTAGACTGTTTAAAAGAATAATGATTAGGCTTTCCTCTCTCATGCTATCACTTTGAGAGGGATTTCTGGTATGTAGGTGAATACCGGAGGTGATTTTTTCCTGATATTGGATCAGGAACACTCAGAGAAAGCTTCAGTTGCATTAAGTCAAGCCTCACAGCAGATTTTGACTCAATATTGTGGCTCCACCAACAACAAGAAAAAGGACAACCCTGCCTTATGTTCCTGCAGCAATTTCAATTTGCCCCAATGCGTGTGTCACTGGGCTACCAGCTGAGAGTCAGCTGTACTGTCTCCACATCTTCCCACTTCCCATTTGCCTCTCAGGCTGTATGAGATGGGAGCAAGCTGCTTATGACTTAGTTTTCCATGCTGTGTGAGTACAGCTGAATTTCAATAAGAGTGAATGGACATAAGTAGCAGCTACCTCACCTAGAGGCAGTCCAAAAGCTATACATTGGACATAGCTATACACACAGGAAGTAGTGGGTGCCAGAAAGATACAACTTCAGCCTGTTTTGGTACATGGAATCCTTGTACCACAGCATCTCCCTTGCGCTGCAGAAATGATGAGAGTGAAACATTATACTTTAAAGATCATTTAGAAACCCTTTGAGCCATTCATGAAGCCAATGAACAGCTTAAAAAATATGTCCTTCTGAAAAAGCTGTTACCCATAAATACCCATGCTTGTTCTTTGACTCACCATTCATAGAAGTTTCTCACTGCAGTGCTACCATGCAATTTTTGATCAATAGCATGCAGCTGGATTTGGAATGGAAACATACTTTGCAAATGCATGACCTTAATGGTCACACAATTGCATTCTCTTAGGTTATATCTTGATCACAGCTCTATGGCACTACACCAAGAGAGGGAACACCAAGCACATGGATGATAAGGAATGGAGGCAGCTTAGCAACAGAAAGCAGCATAGAAAGAAAGAGGCAAACAGAGAGAAAATAAATTTTTATATGGGTTCAATGAGTTGTATTCAAAGGTAACAAAAGAAGCAAAAATGTTATTACTTGAAATGGTGGCAATTTTCAGGTCTCTACTCTCCTTTCCCTGTGTATACACAACTCTGTGAGATCAGTAGAAGTCATGCATGCACATAAAGACAGGCAGATTTGAAAGTGAAAGGTTTTACCTAGCATTCCTTTAGATAACAAAGCTAAAGAAAGGCATTGCAATGTACAAAGAATAATACCCATTATAAAAATTGGTGGAAAATATTTGCAATGGAAAAAAGAAAGGAGAAGATGTTTATCTCTTTATCTCTGAAGTCGTTCATTTGAAAACAAAAAAGAAAGGAGTTTTGTAGTGCATTGTAAATTTAGACTACTAGACGTTTAATGATAGTTTGTAGTATGGCTATGGGTTGTCCCATGCAAAGTATTCACCACACTCTGTTTGGAAGTGATTGTAAAGAATGCTCTGTTTGCCATATAAAGGGAGAGTACATGTGTCTTGTATGGTTATGCTGGATTTTACTTTTCAATAAAAGCATAAAATGTTGAAGACATTCAGTTTCTCTGCCAATTTCTAATAATTTTGGAAGATTTTTTTTTAATAACTTTAAAAAAAATATTTTCTAAAACTGAAGGAAAAAAAATTAACCTGGAGGCAAAAATGGCTGAAAAGAAGGCACTGCCACAGTTTGGTGATAATCTCCTCCAACACAAGAAGGACATTGAGCTGTTGGAGTGAGTCCAGATGAGGGCTACAGAAAAGAGGGCTGGAGCACCTCACCTGCAGGGACAGGCTGAGAGAGTTGATGTTTTCAGCCTACAGAAAAGGAGGCTCTATGGGAATCTTATATCATCATTCCAGTACCTGAGGGGGGGCCTACAGGAAAGCTGGAGAGGAACTTTTCATAACGGCATGTAGCAACAGAATGAAGAGAAATGGCTTTAAACCTGGAGGAGGATAGATTTAGACTAGATGTTAGGAATAAATTATTTACTGTGGGGATGGTGAGACACTGGAAGAAGTTGCCTAGAGAGACAGTGGATGTCCTCTCCCTAGAGGCATTCAAGATCAGGCTGAATTGAGTAACCTGGCCCCTGTCTACAGTAAGGGGGGTTGGAACTAGATGATCTTAAGCATCTCAGTGTAATGGTTAGCTGAAGGCTTTCTGATATAATGAGATCAGATGTCTTGATCAGGCCTTATACTGCTTTAAGACGTTCTGCAGTTCAGATCATACTACACAAGCAGATGGTAGTGTCTTAGCTGTTGATTAGTATTTGAGTCTATTTACTTCTCTGCTATGTCTGCTCCCACCTGCGTGTCTTCTAGGGCAAGAATTTAAGCCTTAGTGGATTTTGGATATGAAACCCCCTAATAGATAAGAATGAAGACCTACTCAAACAGGTAATGAATGTTGACACTGATTTGCAAAGGGAGGTCAAATATCTTTCAGTGTCTGTAAAGCACTGAACATTCCTGATGCTGAATAAAACACAGTGGTGACAAAATGGCAGATTTTCTATTGTTCTCTTGTAAACTACATAAACCAGTACCTACTATTTGTACAGGAAGAAAATATGTTAACTACTAGGCCTGTGCAACAGAGTTCTGCCAACAATTACACACTGAGATATACAGTCTATGAGTTCTTTCCACAACTTTCTTCTTGGAAGTGAAATCTAGATTATCGTTGGGGATTTTTTTTTTCTTTTTTTTTTCTTTTTTTTCCATGGGCTTTTATTTATTTTTATTTCAGAACAATTTTAAGAATTTAGAATAATTGGTTTTTTATTTCAGCATGAGATGACTGTAGATTGCAGTTTCTGTCTCACTGAAAGTCATACTTCTCCTGAAACAGGACCAAAGCCTTTATAAAAGCATGAGGAGTTCTGATAAAATTTCTTTATTCAGGGAAAAGAAAAAAAAAGGAAGAAAAAAAAGGAAAAAGAAAAAAATCTTGACATTTGACATTTGCTTTACTTCTGTATAGAAATAGAGAAAAAGGAGATTTCTTTTCATGAGAGAAAATTCTGTTTCTGATAACATCAGATTGTAATCAACAATGCAGCTGGAAGATGCTATCCAGCTATAAGAGATAGAGAACAATGTGGGCAACTCCTTAGACTTTCAGTTAGATTCATTCAACAGGACAACATGATAATTCAGAAAAGAAGTACATATGTTCTACTTAAAATGATAAGCTTTAATCTTGCAAGTTCTTATTACAATATAACGTGTACTGATGACTCTTTACCTAGACAAATGTGGATAACCATAGGAAATATAATATGAAAGCACAGAAAGATCAACAAAACTAGAAGAAAAATAATTGGTACTTGAATTCAGCCCAATTCTGGTATTTATTTATAGATTTGACAGGATGAGTAACAATTCTTCTGATTTTCCACTAACAGTCACAGCAGTTCTGAATCCCCTCCTCCAAACTTCTGAATTGCTGATTCCTGTGACATGCTAGCCCCGGTTTCTCTCCAAACTCACTTCCACAACAGATTATTCAAAAACAGTGATAGTAAAGTACAGGACCATTTCTCTCCAGCTTGTCTTGTAAAGCCCTACCATGCCCCTCAAGTGGTGTGAAGAGCCAATACAAGGCTACCAAGCAATGCTAACTTTAAAGGAATAACCACTCTTGTAAGTTAAAGTGCAGCAAGGTGTTGAAGTGCCCCCACATGTTACGATTTCATAATCAGAAAAGAAGCCATTTTTGCGCTCAAATGATAAACTTTCAAATAGCACTTTGTTGAGGAAAGAATGGGACACTTGGTTTGTCATTCCCTCTCCTTCAGTTGCCAAAATAGCATAACTGGAGTATATTGTATGCTGAATCATGTTTGATTCAACAAGGATTACGTCTACTGAGCTGGCTGCATCCTTGTAGCATGGAGTTTATACATTCACTCATCTACAGATCATGATTTGTGTTAAACAGGAGAAAATATTCTTTACTTGCTCACTGTTTTCCATGTAGATGTATCTGGGGGTGTACTCTCCTCTTCAAATGGGAATGTATGGATGTGCATTATATGTTCTGCATTATGACTTCTTCCTGCTATTAAAACCATTTTTATGTAAACAGCATTGAATGATGATTAAGAAAATTATCCACTACAACATTCGCTGGTTTAAAAAAAGAGGTAAGAGCCACTGCCTCATTAGGAAACGGAGAAATATCTGAAAGCAGCTCATTTTTCATTTGTATAGAAGAGGAATCAGAACTGAATCTTATTTTCTAAGAAGCGAGAAAACAAAACATGTAAGAATTTAGACCTCTGACCACCTCTGAAAGGGAAAGCTAATGGAAACTGCACCTCATGGGGGACATTACTGCATATCATCACCTGACAGTGACCTTGAGGGAAATGAAACTGAAGAGAAATGGAACTGGATGCAAGGGAGGTGGAACTGTTCTCATATCTGAGTCTGCAGCAGAACAGTCAAACTGGATATAAAGAACAGCTGAATTAATAAATACTAAGTGAACAAATATTTTCAAGCTTTGCAAAGGAATGGCATGCAGCCTGAGAGAAAGGCAAAGTCCTGCATTTTTTGCCATGTTGTACAAATGCAGGACACATAGTGACTCAGTCAGAAAAAGAAAATTTATAGAAGCCCATCAGTTCAAGGGGTGTGCCTTCAGAAAACCATTAAGCCTTGCAAGGAAGAGGCTGTGGAGAGCTGAGCATCCACAGTTCATTGAAAAGTTCTTATAGAATTTCTTGGAGATGCCCATTTAAAATACAGTTAAAACTTTTTTTTTTCCCCCTTATTTCTGGAGTGGTTGGTTAAGGTAATTCACAACTTTCCTAAGTGTGAAGATCCTGCAGCCTGCATAGTATTGCCAGTACTGAACAACTATGTTATGTAAAAAGTTGCTCAGCTGTGAGTCTAGTTCCCAAGCACAGGCAGTTTCCCACTGCTGCTCCAGCACCAAAGCAAGCTCCAACAAGTATGCTGCCAGTGCTAGTGAGCTGCTGAAAGCATGACAGCAGTGAGGAGAAAAAGCCCATGGGGCTGGGAGAAAGAGAAGCCTATGGTTGGCATCCTAATGACAGGATGGACAAAATGGAGGAGTGTGGAAAGGCTGGTGCAAAGTCAGTCATGGTAGTTACTGTTGGAATCCTCAGCCTTGGCATAGCTGACACCATCGAGACCAGCTGCTACCCACCAGTAGCTATGGTTGGTTGTTGCAGCAAGCAGTACCCAAAGAAAGATCTATTTGGAAACCCCTGCTTCATGCAATAAGTATTTCCATTTGAGGTTTCCAGCCTTCACACAGGAAAAAGATTTTTTACTTGAAAAAGAGTCAAAATGCAATAATGAAAAGCAAGTATGCTGTGATACATTTTACAATACAAGTTATAAGGTCTGTAAGTACCAGAGACTTGATGAATTTAAAGACAACACTTATTTCTCATCCTGGCCACAGGTGGAAATGTGGTAGGATATATTCCCAGCTGCAGGTGATGATTGTGCACACGCTCCTGAGCACATCCTGTAGCCCTGTTTGCAGTCCCAAAGCAGCAGCTTTGCCTCCTACAACACCTCAAAAAGGGCATGAAATCCTTCCTCCTCTCAGCCTCAGTCCATTGAAAATCTGAGGGTGTGCTGAGATCCTACAGAGAAGATAGAATGGGAGTGTCACATTTATTCACCTGTAGAGTTGTCTCTCACAATGGGACACAAGTGTGATCCTCACCCTGACTTCTGGTGACCCATCCCTGCGAAACTGTAGCAGGCACCCCTTGGAGTGGCAGAGCCAGCGCAGAAAATATATACGTTGATAGCAAAATGGCTCTTCTCCCTGTTCCAGTGTTAAGTGCCCACTGAATGAGTTTGACTCCACAATCTCAAGGACAGCCAGCTCAGGTTGCTTCCTCCAATACTAATACGTAAACAAGTTACTCACTTGTTGTTTTTTTTTCTTTTTTCTGTTAATGTTACTCAAAGACAGCAAAATGCTGTAGACTATTCATTCCGTTTCCAGTTGTGGAAACAGAGCATATGTAATTACCCATGTGGGTAGCAGTCCATCTCATATCCTTACTTATGCCACTGAAGGATATTATCTCATTATATCAGCTTAGCAGCCTTCTTTCCCTGGAATTTGAAATAAGCAAAGCTCATAAAGGAATGATGAAAAAAACTAATTATATAGGACATAATTTTAAAAACCGCACAGTAGTCAAAATCCATTAATGGACTATTTTACATCATTAAACTACTTCCAAGAAAGTATCTAGGCTTTTTCAGCATAAACATTTCTACATTGAAAATGCAACTTGAATCTAACTCTATGGTTAGCTATTTTTTGAATAAGTATAATATGTGCTTTCATTTACAATAGAGCAAAGATTAGTGAAACTTTTAACTTCATTATGTCTATCATCCAAAGTAATTTAGAAGATAGTCCTACTACACAGAGACTCTTCTGCACTAGAATGTTAATAATGACTAGCTTCTGAGGAAACAGAAAATAAACCTGCAAGCAAGGACTTCTTCTAACACGTGTTTTGGGATTTTTATATGAATAGAAAGTACTATTCTAATTCAAAAGTAAAATATTTCTGGACTTTTAGAAAGTTCTTCGGTACATTTTTTAGGCCACAATACAAATAGACTTTGCTTTGGTCTGTAACACATGGTCCTTCAATCCAGCTGAACTTCGAGCTTAAATCCATTCCTTCCTTCCTATTTACTTAGTCCAGAAAGAAAGCTCCTGCAAGGGTGTTATTTGAAACATCTTTATCAGTACTCAGTTGTGAGTGGAACCCTGCTGCCAACCTCACTATGGGATGCAGAGTCCAACTCTGAGGACTATCAATATGGGAAGTGAGGTTGTTACCAGGGGCAACAGAGGGGAGTGGTTCTGGAGGGATTGAATCAAATACAGCCTTCTTTGAAAGGTGCAGTACTGTAGGGTAGCCCAGGACTGCCGATGGGGTCTGACCTAAACTGATCTTGGCCACCAGGATGTTCTTTCTGATCCCAGTGTCTCAGAAGTGAGGAGAGCTGTTGTTAAGTCCTGTGGGACAGGTCTCATGGTTTGAGAAGAGCGTTCCTGCCATGCATGTGTCTCACTGTACAAGGAAGGTCTGAGACCCTACTTACAGCAGGAAACTCTTTCAAAGATGGCACCCAGGAACAGGACTTACTTAAGCCAGCACCTGAACTGAGCTCTTTCCTGGCAAGAGGAATGCACCTGTTACATCAGTGCTCTGTGCCATATATGTGTCAGTAGCTGGTTAACAAAACTCAGGCCTGGAAGCAATGCTTCATTACTGTATTTGGTGGCAGGACTAACAAAGTTCATTGTTGGGTTTCACTACAGATGGCTTCCTTTATGCTGCAGATTTTTAGACCAGTTCTTAACTAGACCTAACAGTTGTATTAGGCAGACTGAAGGCATGATCTTCCCAGGAGACTCTTGTTCCCATGAAGTGAAAAGGAAACTTCTGAAACATTCCTAGAATTGCCCTTGGGCTTCTGAAATGACTATCTCTCTCTAGCAAGCCTCCTGTAACTTCTGTTCCAGAAAGAAAATAAAAAAAAATCAAGTCAGGCTGAGTTGTAGTTTATTTAAGACTCAAGTGTAACGTTAATTTTAAGGTTGATGTGAGAAATATATCCAGCTGCCTTTTACAACAAGCAGTTTGGTCAGCCTGGCCTTAGCAGACCTCACCTCACTGGCACATCACAGCTTTCCCTCTGAGCTCCTAAGCCCCAGTGGCACAGCAGATTGACTTTTTGCTCTCAAAAAACATGGGGCAAGTAGGCTGTTCCCATAAGGAGGGAGAGGAGCTCAGCTCATAGACCACAGGCTCAAGTGTATGATGAAGATAGTGAAGAGGAATTCACAACAGGCAGTTTCTGAGTGAGTATCTTCTGTATATGCGGAATCAGGAGCTGGACTTGGAGATCCTTATGGGTCCCTTCCAATTTGGGATGTTCTGTGATTCCATGAATTGGTGGGAGCACAATTTGGAACTGTTTGTGCTACTCAAAGGGAACACCTGGAGCAGATGCAAAGGATCCCAAGCTCCTCTTGTCCCAGACTGATTGCAGATGGATACTTCCTGGAAGAGGGAGAAGAACCCTGCTCAGATGCTGTGTTACCTCTGTGAGTGGGTGCTGGAGAGGAGCTGCAACAGCATGGGAAGAAGCAAATCCTTTCCTCTAGATCTGGATGAACACTTAGAGACTAAGGCCCAATATTCATGTAATGACAATGGTCTCCTGTAAGGACGAAAGAGCAAAACCCCATTCTGTTTATTTCTTTCCTTTGTCTCGGCCCGTTGTCTCTTTGGGATATTTCATCAACAGAAGTCGACAGGCTTGTGAGTGGAGGCCCTCCGGCCCCGGCCAGGACTGCGCTTCCCGCGGTGGCCATCGGGGGCTGCTGCGGGTCGATTCCGTCCGGCGGCCCACGGGCTCCGGTGCGTCCCTGTGCTCCCTGGCACGGCTGGGAACGTCCTAGCGGAGGTGGAGCCCCAGCAATGGGGATGCAGTTAGATAGATAGATAGATAGATAGATAGATAGATAGATAGATAGATAGATAGATAGATTTTAAAAGCCAAGCCAAGGGCATAGCGAGCCAGCTGGCACCTTCCTTCCGAATTAAAGCATCCAGGAGACCTCAGAGCAAGGCATAGACTGGAGATCAGGGTAAGATTTGGAGAGCAATTTTTCGACTTCTCGGAGCCAGTGAGAGCCAGGAATCGTCTGGTGGATGCGCCCGAAGGCACTGTGCCTGCGCAGGGAGGGCCAGAGATGCGCAGGGTGGCCCTGCCCGGTACCTTGCGTCCATGGGGACGAGCCGAGGCTGCTCACAACACTCCTGTAACTTGCCCTCAAGTTTTGCTGTGAAAACAAAAGAAAAGCAAACAATTCCCTTCCCCCAGCCCGAAAACAAAGCTCGGGCACCACCCGGGCTGGTCGAAAGGACTCCATTGTCGTTTTTAAATGAGATATCTTTGCAACGGCTCTCCCCTCCCCGAGCCAGCGGGGAGCCGCCCGTATCCCTGGAAGCGAGAGGTAGCGGGGAACAAAAGGCAGACTCCGAAGTGACACTGGAAATAAAAGGGAGCTTTGGTTACCCCCAGGGAAAGGTCGAGGGGGAAAGGTCGCCTTCCCGCCAGCGCACGTACTCCCGGCGGGAGCGGGGCGGTGGCCCCGGTCCAGAAGCAGCCTTCCGAGTGCGGGTGAGCGCGGAGCCGCCCCCCGGAGTGGCAGCACAGGTCCAAGGGCAGGGTTCAAATCAAACTCGAGGGCAGAGGGGGGCCGCGCCACATCTCCACTCCCCGACAGCCGGGGAGCTCCTTCTGCCGTGGGGCTTCGATTCCTCCCGCGGAGTTCTGTTCCCTCCCGAACCCGGGTATGGAGGCCACACGGCACCCACCGGCGCCGGGCCGAGAGCCGCCGTCGTCTCAGAGAGGGCAGGGTGCGGGCTGGCAGGTGGCCCACCTGCAGGTCGGTTTCCTCTTGGCAGTATGTGCAGGCGACAGAGCTGGGGATCAGAAATGTGAGCGCAAATATGTGCTCATGCACAGCCGCTCTCGAAGGTATGCACCTCACCGTGTATGTGTGCATATCTGGGTATACAGACACAAACACGTAACTCCTGCATTATCTGAGGTAATATACTGATAGCTGTATCTAAAAACCGATAAATAGTTCAATCCTGGCAAGATTCTGTTTGTAGGTATGTGCTGATACTAAGTATTGTCGTATGTATTTACATCTGTGTGAACCATGCTTATATTTTTAACTACAAAACAAAACTTTCTGCAGATTGTCTCAGCCACCTCTGGTGCAGCCACATTCTGACACGGCACCAAATTTGCTTTGTGTCCTCAATGAGTCCTGCACACCTGTACTGACAGCACTGTGGCAATCTACAGACGTGGTGGGAATCGCATGCTTTGTGGCAATGAGGCCACTGCACTAATTGCTGATTATAACGGTGCCGGGGCAGGTGCCAAAACACATCCCAGCACGATGCTGCCGGCGGCCCTCCGTGCCCGCAGCCACCACCCGGGGCAGCGCAGAGGCGCCGGGCCTAGGCGTGCCACTGGGTCCGGGCACGGGGTCCCCGCCCGCCCCAGCGGCCTCGGAGCCCGGCCCTGGTACCTCACTGCTGGCCCCTCCCTGTCCCTCTCGGCCGGGAACGGCCCGGCAGAGGAAAAGCCGGGGGTCGGAGCATCGGGTCAGAAGAGTTCGGGAGCCAGCCGAGAAGTGGTTCAGGAGGGGAAAGCCTCGCGAGTGGGTCCTGCATGCGAGATGCTCCATGCCCTGAGCAGCTGGAGGAGCAACTGGGCGTGCGCTGCAGAGGGGTGAGAATTTCCCTTTGGGGCTTTGCTTAGTTTGCTTGCTTAGATCCCCAGGAGAAGAGTTTGTGACCAGCCCACTGAGGCATTCCTCAGCTTCACAGAATGACTGGGGAAGGGTGGCTATTCGCCGAAGGGAAGTTGTCTCGCTGAGCCCCACCAACACGAGCGCTCGGCAGGACCGTGCTTCAGGCTCAGGGATGTGCCCGCGGTCACAGCCACACGGGGCCGCCCCGCGCGGCCGCTGCGGGAATGGCCCCTACGCTCCCTTCCCGGGCTCCGGGCGTGGTGTGCCGGGCACACTCTGGAGGGGTGCGCCGACACGCATACGGCACCAGAGCTGAAGTCCTTCTGAGGGTCGGCCAAGAGGGAAGTACCGCAGCCAGCTCTCCCAGCGCCGCGGGTCATCTTTCCCCTTTGCAGGCTCGGGGCTTTGGGAAGGGAATTTGAATCTTTGCGCGCATGTTATGCTTCTGCTAATAACCAGCGCAGAAAGAAGTTTACCCCAACTCTCACCTCACCCGTTCTAAGCCGGACTACCTGGCTGAGAGAGGGTTCGTTTCTTTCTGTTACAAAGTTGCATTTGAGGAGTGCAGCACGCATCGCTCGGCCCCTGCCCCTCTCCCCCGGAGACTGCAGCCAACCTGGCTCGAGGCCGGGCTCAGGATGGACGGCCCCCTGCTCTGCGGGAGTCACGGGCTCCGGAGGGGCTTAGAGGGGAGTGGAAAGAGTTCGGGACAAGGGCCCCGGGTGGGAGCCGAGCAGCCTTCTGTGCCCACTGCAGTGGGTGGCGGATCCTCCAGCAGCCCCTCGCGGCGCTGCCTGGCCGAGCACATTGGGTTCCTTTCGGGGAAGCACAGCGGCTCTCATAAAAAAGACATTGTTGGCTTTGGAGAGCCCTGAGCGCTCTTTCAAAAGGCGCTCCTTGAGTTCCCAGCCCCCGCAATCCAGTTGATGAGGAAACGCGCTGCGGTGTTGGTGGCACCATTTCCATTGGGATTGGCACCGTTTGATTGACAAAGTCTCACATTCTTCCACCTCTCGAGTGTTATCAAACGGATTGTGTGGGGTCAGAAGCTGTTGAAGGGACGTCCGTGTAGCCGCGTTCTGCAAACACGGGGTGAAGACCATGCCTTTCTCATGAAAATGCTTCCTCCAGGCAAAATGCGGCTCATCTTCCCTGCTCTCCTCCTTAGCATTTCCTCTTAACTCGAGCGTGTCCCTAAACGGCAGCATCAGGTAAACGAACGTAGCTCCAGAGGCAGCCCAAGCAGGGCCCTGCCGGGCTCTGCTCCCCCGCCCCCCCGGGAATGAGCGCGGACATAGCTCCGACAGTGGGGGCCGAGAGGAGAGGGGTGGGCTTCGAAAAGGCGGCAGAGAGAAGCAGCCGCGGCTCGACTGGCCATGCAGAGCTAATTGGGGCGGTAAGGTGGATCAGGGGCTGCCCTGCTCCATCTCACTGGATCGATCCGGAAGGGCTCAAAAGTGCAGGTGGGATCTTGCGGGGTGCAGATCCTCAGTATTCACAGACAGCGCTCAGCCCTCTAGGAGATCTCCACCCCGCTGCTTTCGCTCTAATTCCCCTCTGCCAGCCCCCGTGCAGGGTCAGGGCCGGATTCGTTCGGCTCTATCTCACCAAGCAGCGTTTCGAGGGCTGCCAGAGCACACCCCATCGAAGTGGCGGTGCCCGGGACAGTGCACTATGGGCAGTCCCCAGCCTGGCCCCGGCTCCGCACCACCGTCCTTCCTCCCGGGACTGTTGTGACAGTGGATCCTTCGGTATTATTTGTTCCTCTATCCACACCCTCCTGTTCTTTAAGGCCTATAAAGCAGGCACGGAGGTAATGGTCGAGGAATCCAAGGGAAACAGAAGCAAACAAACAAGCAAAACCCCACAAGGTGAGGTCTAATATCTCTCTCTTTAAGAGCAAACTCGAAGATCTTACTGAAAATCGCGCGCAGAAAGGGGGGGGGGAGAGGGGGGGGGAGGGAAATGTGGGGGTGGGGGTGAGGAGGATGAGGGGAAGTACAGGAGTGGGAGGTAGGGGGAAATTAATGTCCCAGGGATCTGGAAGGAAGTGATCCAAAGGTCCGGAAAGGAAAGAGGCCGAATTCAGAGCAGCCATCCCCCAGCCTGAAACGGCCCTTTTGCCTGCGGGACACGGCAGACCCCCAGAAGCCCATCTTGGGGCTGGGGGGAGCCAAGCGGGGCCAGAAGGGCGGAGGGCCTGATGGAAGGAGAGTCCCCCGGTGTATGTGTGTGGAAAAGCTCACCTCTCGCGGAGCTCTAAAGTGTAATCAAGGCTGAGCCTTACCCTTCAAGGATGTTAACTCTCATACGGGAACCTACTTTCTCCTAAACGGTTTCTTGCCTACTGAATGAGAGCCTCCCAATTGAGGCAAAATGATCCTTATGCGCTAATATAGAGCGCAGTCACAAAGCGACCGGCTATTTACGCTGCCACTTTAGACAAAGATATTTAGTTGTTCCCGGGTAGCAAGTGCACTTTTGCATTTTTAAGCACGAACCAGCCGAGCACCAATATATTTACAAGTGCAATTACTAAATAGTTACTTGACACTTCAAAGTCACTGGGTTAACTGTACCTTCTCCGTAATTTCCTTAATATTCAGGTAATCGCTTTATTAAACGAGTTTCCCAGGGCTATGGGCCGGGGTGCAAATTGCCTAGCGGAGGTTCCTCCCTTCCTCCCGGACCGCCCCGCGGTACGCGCGTGGGGACCCGGAGCTGTGACGGGCTGCTCGCCGCGTGTGTGTGCGCGGAGCTGGGAGTGGGTTCTCCTTTGTTCTTAAGCCGGATCCCATAACTGATCCGAAAATGGCAGAAATTGATGTTGATTCTAAGTGGCAGGTGTTCGTTAGCAAGGTTGGTGAGGCAGATGACCCGAGAGGTCTTCTCCATGCAGCTCCCGCGCTGTGTAAATAACCTTAGAGAGCAGCTTCGGGTTCAGAGGGACTTCGGGAGCCTGGAGCAGCCTTTGCCTTTGGGAATAGGGAGAGACGTCTTGCTCTAAGCTGTTTCAGTAGCGTGTCGCTCGGAGCAATTTAACTGCTGCTCGTTTTTATAAACTTGCATCTTCCACCTCTCTCTGAGGTTAAAAAAACAAACAAAAAAAAAAAAGACAAGAAAGCCTTAGGTAAATGGAACTTGTAGGTTCAGGGAGAGATAGGATCCTCGCACAAGGGGTGTCACTCCGAGGGTCTTAGAGGGTACAGAAAGGTTCCTGGGATACCAGGTGCCAGGGGTGCCCGGGCAGCGGGAGGTGTGCGGATCGCTGGCTGCGGAACCCCTCCCGGCAGATCTGGGGGGTAGAGGAGGGTTGCTCCATGTGCCCAGTGGCAGCAGTCCCGTGCCCGCAGCTCTCCCGAAGGCCACCTGCCAGTCTGCCAGCCCACCCGCGTCTGATCTGAAATCCCTCCACATGGGCAAACGGGGTCTTTTGGCATTGCTCTCCACTACCCGTCCACAACACTGTAACCCCCAAGAAAAATAAAATGAGTTCTGCTCACGGGGTCTCTCTCTATTTCCATCTCCCTGCCGCTCTCTCTCTCTCTCTCTCTCTCTCTTTTTTTTAAGACATAAAAAAAATCCTGACAAGTAAAACTTAAAGGTGTTTACCTTGTCATCAGCATGTAAGCTAATTATCTTGGGCAAGATGTAGGCTTCTATTGTCTTGTTGCTTTAGTGCCTATGCCCCGCCTCTGGTGGCAGCCTAAAACCTGGCGTCTGGCTAAAACAAACGAAAGGCAGCCCTGAGCCTCCACTCAATCCAATTAAGGCGGACTTCGTCCACTCGGTTACGTGTACATCCAACAAGATCGGCGTTAAGGCAACACCAGAATATTTGGCAAAAAAAAAAAAAAAAAAAA